>NC_081568.1:52099944-52108761 GCF_022355385.1 Mustela nigripes
TGGATTGTATGAAGCACTGGGTGTGGTGAAAAAATAATGAATACTGTTATGCTGAAAATTTTTTTTAGAAAGTGCTATTTTCTAAAAATAGATGCATACTAGAAAATGCATCTGATATTTTTAAAAGCTTCTGCACAGCAAAGAAACAGTTAACAAGACAAAGAGGCAACCCACAGAATGGGAGAAGATATTTGCAAATGACACTGCAGACAAAGGCCTGATATCCAAGCTCTATAAAGAACTTCTCAGACTGAGCACCCCAAAAAACAAATAATTAAGTCAAAAATTGGGCATGAGATATGAAAAGACATTTCTCAAAAAAAGACATACAAATGGCTAACAGACACATGAAAAAATGTTCATCATCATTAGCTATCAGGAAAATTCAAATCAAAACCACACTGAGATACCACCTTACACCAGTTACAATGGCAAAAATCAAAAAGGCAAGAAACAACAAGTGTTGGAGAGGTTGTGGAGAAAGGGGAACTCCCTTACACTGCTAGTGGGAATGCAGTCACGTTTGAAAACGGTGTGGAAGTTCCTCAAAAAATTAAAAATCGAGCTACCCTATGACCCAGCAATTGTACTACTAGGTATTCACCCCAAAGATACAGATGTAGTGAAAAGAAAGGCCATATGCACCCCACCATTCATAGAGCAATGCCCACAGTAGCCAAACTGTGGAAGGAGCCAAGATGCCCTTCCACAGATGAATGGATAAAGAAGATGTGGTCCATATACAAAATGGAATATTACTCAGCCATCAGAAGGATGAATACCCAACTTTTGCATCAACATGGGTGGGACTGGAGGAGATTATAAGTGAAGTCAAGCAGAGAAAGCTAATTATCATATGGTTTCATTTATTTGTGGAACATAAAGACTAGCATGCAGAATATTAGGAGAAGGAAGGGAAAAATTAAGGGGGGGTATATTGGAGGAGAGATGAACCATTAGAGACTATGGACTCCAGGAATCAAACTGAGAGTTTTAGAAGGGAGGGGGTGAGCCTGGTGATGTGTATTAAGGAGTGCATGGACTGCATAGACCACTGGTGTTATATGCAAAAAATGAATCATGGAACACTACATCAAAAACTTATGATGTACTGTATGGTGACTAACATAACATAATAAAAAAAAAGTGATGCTAAGCTTGAAAATACATACAAAATTTTTAAAACAAAAGAATAAACCAGATTTGATTTCAAATCCTGACTCCCTAATGCATAATTAGAATTAACATTTAGATAGGCGTCTATCCAAATAGCTGTCTCTCAAAAACTTGTATCTTTAAGGAATTGCCTGTTTTCAAAAGCATGGCCAAAGACAAATTGTATATCAGAGTACAGAGTACAGAGCATCAGAGTAAAAAGCCTTGGGTCTGAATAGTAACTCTGCCTAACTATCAGTTCTGTCACCTTGCACAATTATCTAATTTCTTTCATACTTACTTCTCCATTTGTAGGACTATAGCAAGTATTTGCTTTGCAGGGTGGTTGTAATGGTAAAATGAGATAAATTATGCAAAGTACCAAGGACAATGCCTGAATATTAGGGTAAGCTATGGGAATCTAAGGGAGTCTAAGGGAAAATACATAATTATATTCACTCAGTAAAATACAGTGATGATCTAATGCAAGACCTGATGCACATAAAAAATGAAACAGTGGGAGGTTCAACTCCATAATCATCCTACAGTGAGAACTGCAAAGCCAACACCTTCAAGCTACTTTTTGATCAGTACTAATGAGTGCTGAGGCTTAACTGGCTTTTAGACAACTCTGAGGGTTAAGACTACTGAAATCATCTGAAAAGTGATTGTCTGCAAAAATAAAATCTCTATTTTATGTGGAGAGAGAACTATAATTTACTGAGTAAAATATAAGGGAATGTGTTACACTGGGTTCTTTACGTTCATGATTTTACTGAATTCTCTCAAACAGTACTTTGAAGTAGTTGACATTCCTAGCCATGGATTAGGAAACTCAACCCTAAAATTTAGGTGATTTTTCCCAAGGGTTTATATGTAACAATAGAGGAACTCAGATATGATCTTAGGTCTGGCTTACTACAAATTTGAAATCCTAAATCATCAGACAGTATTATCACACCAGGCATTGGGACATCTGTATTTATTTTTTTTTAATACTATAAAAATATTTTTACAAGATATTAAATTTAAAAAGAAAAATATTTTCTACTTAAAAGACTATGAACTTACAATCTGAAAAGATCCATCATTTATCTATTGTGTTATAACATGCAAACAGTGAAATGATAGAGCTGGATATAATCTTGAACTCCTAAATTGCTCCAAAAACCCCTGATTTGGGTGAGAATCAAAGAAGCTCATCACATAAGAATTGTTGCCATTAGAAAAAATAACTAACTACAATAATTAGTTAAGGGATACACAAAGAAAAAGATGTAAATTTTGACATAAAAAAACATAAAACAGGGAGTGAAAAAGCAGATTTTTAGAATGCTTTCTAACTTAACTTGCTATCAGCTTAAAATAGGCTGTTATATGTGAGCCTCATTGTAGTGACAATGCAAAAACATGTAATATATATGTAAAAGATAATAAGAAAGAAATATAAACACAACATGGTAGACAGTCATCACAACTATAAGGGAAGAAAGGAACAAAGAAGAACTACAAAATAGCCAGAAAACAATTAACAAAAGAGAAATAAGTATATACCTATCAATAATTGCTTTAAGTGTAAATGGACTAAATTTTCCAATCAATGAACAGGAGTTTTTGAACAGAAAAGAAAACAAGACCCATCTATAGACTACCTATCACCTCAATTGTAAAGACCAAACTCAAATATAAAGACACACACAAACTGAAAATGAAGGGATGAAAAAAGATTTTCATATAAATGGAAACCAAAAGAAAGCTGGGATAGTTGTATTTATATCAGAAAAAAAATAGACTTCTAAATATAAAAAGTAAATACCAACAAACCTAAAGGGAGAAATTAACAGTGATACAATAATAATACAAGACTTCAGTATTCCACTTACATCAATGGATAGGTCATCTAGACAAAAAAATCAGTAAGGAAACACTGGCTTTAAAAGACCCATTAGAGGGGTGCCTGGGTGGCTCAGTGGGTTAAGCCTCTGCCTTCACCTCAGGTCATGATCTCAAGGTCCTGGGATTAAGCCCTGCATCGGGCTCTCTCCTCAGGAGGGAGCCTGCTTCCCCCTCTCTCTCTGCCTGCCTCTGCCTACTTGTGATCTCTGTCAGTCAAATAAATACAATCTTTAAAAAAATTTTTTAAAAAAAGACCCATTAGAGCATTTGCTTTGAAGTCATTTAAAGCCAATGTTTCCTGCATCCAACAACAGCAGAACACATCTTCTCAAGTGCATTCTCCAGGATAGACCATGCTCCAGGCCACAAATCAAGTCTCAATAAATTTAAGAAGACAGAAATCATATGAAGCATCTTTTACAAACACAATGTAGGAAATTAGAAAACAATTACAAGAAGAAAACTGGAAAAAAAAAAAAAAAACCCAAAACCACACGGATGTGGAAATTAAACAACTTGCTCCTGAACCACCAATGGGTAAATGAAGAAATCAAGTGATAGATCAAAAAATACTGTGACAAACGAAAATGAAAATATATCAAAATCTATGGGTTGTAACAAAGCAGTTCCAAGAGGGAAGTTTATAGCAATATAGTCCTACTAAAAAATAAGAAAATCTAAAAAAATTTTTTTTTCAAGTAATCTAACTTTACACTTAAATGAACTAGAAAAAGGAAAAAAATGAAAACCAAAGTTAGTAAAAAGAAGGAAATAATAAATATCAGAGTGAAAGAAATAGAGAAAAAAGAGACAAGAGAAAAAGAAATCAATGAAATTAAGAGCTGGTCCTTTGAAAACAAAATAGACAAAACCTCAGCTAGATTCGCTAGAAAAAAAGAGGGCTCAAAGTCAGAAATTGAAGAGGAGAAACTACAGCTGATACCAAGGAAATATAAAGGGTCATAAGAGACTATTATGAACAATTATATGTCAACAAATTGGACAACCTAGAAGAAATGGATAAATTCCTAGAAACATACAGTTTTCTAAGGTAATAGAAAATCCGAACAGACCATCACTAGTAAGACGACTAAATCAATAACTAAAAAACTCCTAAAAAAAAAGTCTAGGATCAAACAGCTTAACTGGTGAATTCCACTAAATATTCAAAGGTGATTTAATACATATCCTTCTCAAACACTTCCAAAAGCTTGAAGAGAGAATGCTCCTAAACTTATTTTACTGGGCCAGCATTCCTCTGATACCGAAACAGACAAAAATACCAAACTCAAAAATTACAAGCCAATACGCCTGATGAACATAGGTGCAAATGTCTTCAACAAAATATTAAACTGAATTCATCAATACATTAAAAAGATCATACACCATGATCAAGTGGGATTTACTCCAGGGATGGAAGGATGATTCAATATCTTCACTTCAATCCCCATGATATACCACATTAACAAAATGATGGATAGAAATCATATGATCATCCCAACACATGCATAAAAAGCAAGTTCAACATTTATGATTAAAAAAACCTCTAACCAAAGTGAGTATAGACAGAATGTACTGTAACAGAATTAAGGCCATATATGAAACATTTATCATAATGACACGTAAGCTCACAGCTAACATCATACGTAATGGCAAGAAGCTGAAAACTTTTCCCTCAAGATCAAGAATGAGACAAGGATGCCCACTCTCACTACTTTAATTCAGCATAACATCAGAAGTTCTAGCCAGAATAATTAGACAAGAAAAAGAAATAAAATGCTCCAAAGGGGGAAAATAAAAAGTAAAACTATTGAGAAGAGAGGAGTTAAGATGTCAGAGTAGTTTGGGGACTCTGGGCTTTTCTCATCCCTTGAACACAGCTATATCAGCATCAAAACATTTTCAGCAACTAGGAAATCGATCTGAGAGTTAGAAGAACAGTCTGCACAATTAGAGGAAGAGAACATGGTAGCTGTAAGGTTCAGAGATGTGAATTAAAGGAAAGAAAACCACCATGCTTTGGAGGGGGTAGGCGCCCTTTTCATGGAGAGTGAAGAAGGGGAGAGGGACAGACAGGGAAAGAACAGCACATTAAGTTTGTGGGAAAAAAAAAAAAAAATTCCCCCAGGGCTTTTAGGGAACTGAGAGGAACTAACCGATGCCAAGTTTTTTGCAAACAGTGGAAGTCAAATTCTAAGGTTTTAGAAGTCTGCACCATTTGCTGGAGTCAAGCTGGGCATGCAGCAATGTTCCTGGGGAGAGGGAGGACAGAGGCCTGAGAGCAGACTAGAGACAGCATGGTGTGGGAATCACCTGGGTCACACTGAGGGAGAATATTCCCCTTCATGGAGTCTATTTGGAAGAGTATATTGCCTCTCCAATATGAGGGACCTGGCAGGCACCACTGAACAGCCATTCAATAGCAGAGGACAAAGGTGTGTGCAAAGGGCAGATAACTTGGTTGCAACATTTTGGTTTTTCACTACGGACTCCAGGAAACTGCACAGCCATGTGACAGCTCTTCTGGGACACAGTAGCACTGGGCACAGTGCTATATCGCTCTCCTCTAGGGGAAGGAAGCAAATCCCTGTCTTCTTGAGTCCTTCCCAGCTGTGTGCTGGTGATAAAACACAGAACTGTGGAACTGGGTGTGCAGAGGGCCCAGGCACTGACAGGCTGAGGGCAAAGATCTGATGGAGGTCTGGACCACAGGAGGGGACATCATTTGCTCTTCTTTGAGGGTTTCCTGAACAACAATGGCCACCAGTTCCCCTCTCCAGAGATGAGAGGGCAGAGTAATCCCACCTTCCACTTCCACCCCCACCCCCAGAAAAGAACAGTTGGACTTCAGTGAGCAACAGAGCACCCCCAATGGAGGCAGGAGCTGCTTCCACCAAACCTTGCTGCCCCTGTGCTCTGTAAGGGCAACTTTATTTGGGCAGGTCTGATTGTTCCAGTACAGCGGGACTCTCCCCCAGAGGACCATCAGAAGCCCCCCACATGTACAAGTCTACTGATCACAGAGTGCCCCAAATCATCAGCTTCAGCTCTGATGGGAAGAGGATCAGGCTTACCTTTTTTTTTTTTTTCCCCTTTGAAATTACCCTTAATTTTATCTGTTGGTTTGCCTCTTTTGTTCTTTTTCCTTTTTTCCCTTTTTGGACTAGGTTTTTGTTTGCTTGTTTATCAGGCTAATCTTAACAAACAAATAAAAGCACACTTATTTAAAGCCCCAAACATTCCCCATTATAAGCAAGGAGGAACTCTATAGAAGACTGGCCTGTGGGAAAGTGGAGCCAAAACTGAACAGCAGAGTACACACAGCATACACCAGAAACACTTCCTAAAGTACCAGGCCCTAGAAAGCGTATGACACCTTTTCAATATAGTATCACCCCCAGGAGCAGAAAACATAACAAGCTTTTATAACTCACAAAAGACAGAAACTTAGCCAAAATGACAAGATGAAGGAATTCTCCTCAAAATAAAAATCAAGAAGAAATCACAGCCAGGTATTTACTCAAAACAGACAAAAGCAATTTATCTACACAAGAATTTAGACAACAGTCATAAGAATGGTAACTGGGCTTGAAAAAAGCAATGACACCACACCAGGGAAACCCTGGCTGGTGAGATTAAAGACCTAAAAACTAGTCAGGCTAAAATAAAAAATGCTATAGCTCAGATGCAAAACTGACTGGATATAATTGAGGATAGAAGAAACAGGAGTGAATAGATGATATAGAAGATAAAATTATGAAAAATAATTAAGGTGTAAAGAAGAGGAAAAGAAAACTATTAGATCACGAATATAGACTTAGGGAATGCAGTGATTCTATAAAGCACAATAATAGCTGTATCATAAGAGTCAAAGAAGAAGAGTAGGAAAAAGGGGAAGGCTTATTTGAACAAATTATAGATGACCACTTCCCTATTCCAGGGAAGGAAACAGGCATTCAAGTCTAAGAGGCACAGAGATATCTCCTCAAAATCAACAAAAACAGGTCTACACCAAGATATCTTCATTGTGAAACTTGAAAAATACAAAGATAAAGAGAGAATTCTAAAAGCAGCGAGGGACAAATGGTCCTTAACCTGTAAGGGTAGACATGTAAGGTTAATAGCAGACTCATCCACAGAAACATGGCAGGCCAGAATAAAGTGGCATGATATATTCAGAATGTTAAATAGGAAAAATATACAGCTAAGAATACTTTATCCAGCAAGGCTGTCATTCAGAATCGAAGGAAAAAGTAAAACTTTTACTATCTGCAGATGATATGATTTTATATATAGAAAATCCTAAATACTCCGCCAAAAAAACTGTTAAAACTAGTAAAAGAATTCAATAAGTTGCAAAATATAAAATCAATATACAAAAATCTGTCACATGTGTATACACTAATAGCAAACTATCAGAAAGAGAAATTAGGAAAATGCTTCCATTTATACTTGCAACAAAAAGAATGAAATATCTAGGAATAAATTTTACTAAGGATGTGAAAGACCTATACACTGAAAACTCTAAAACACTGATGAAAAAAGTAAGAAAGATGAATAAATGGAAAGATATTTCATGCTTATAGCCTAAAAGAATTAATGTTGTAAAAATGTCCGTATTACCCAATCTATGGATTCAATGCTATCTCTATTATAATTCCAGTGACTTCACAGAAATAGAACCAAAAATCCTAAAATTTGTATAAAACCATGGAAGATCCCTAATAGTCCAATCTTACAAAAAAGAAACAGCTGGAGGCATCATGTTTCCTGGTTTAAAGCTGTATTACAAACCTATGATAATCAAAACACTGTGGTATTAGTACAAAAAGACAGAGATCAATGGAACAGAATAGAGAGCCCAGAAAGAAACCCATGCATGGTTAGTCAATCAATCACCAATAAAGAAGGCAACAATATATACTGGGGAAAGGAGTATTTCTTTAATAAATGTTGATGGGAAAACTGGCTAGCTACATGCAAAAGAATGAAACTGGACCATTATATTCACACCATACACAAAAATTAAATGAAATGGATTAAAGAACTGGATTTCAGACCAGAAACCATAAAAGTTCTATTAAAAAACATAGATGGCAAACTCCTTGACATTGTTCTTGGTGATTTATTTCTTTTTAATCTGACTCTAAATGCAAGGGCAACAAAAGCAAAAATAAACAAATGAAACTAAATATAACTAAAAAGCATCTGCACAGTGAATGAAGCCATCAACAAAATCAAAATACAAACTAATGAATGGGAAAAATATTGGCAAATATTCTATAAGGGGTTAATATCCAAAATATATAAAGAACTCATGTAGCTCAATAACAAAAATTTCCAATCAGAAAAATGGGTAGAGGATCTGAATAGACACTGTTCCAAAGACACACATGTGAACAACAGGCACATGAAAAGATGTATAACATCACTAAACATCAGGGAAATGCAAATCAGAACCACAATGAGTTGTCACCTCACACCTGTCAGAATGGCTAGCATCAAAAAGACAAGAAATAATGAGTACTGGTGAGGATGTGGAAAAAGGGAACTCTTGTGCACTATTGGTGTGAATGCAAATTGGTTAAGCCCCTTTGGAAAACAATATAACAGGGCCCTCAAAAAAGTTAAAATAGAAATACCATACAACCCATTGATTTCACTTCTGGGTATTTATCTAAAGGAAAAAACAAAAAAACCACATTAATTCAGAAACTATATGCACCCTTATGTTAATGGTTATTACAAATGGTTATTACAAATAAC
>NC_081568.1:52111761-52116145 GCF_022355385.1 Mustela nigripes
CTCTATAATACCCACCACCCGGTACCCCAACTTCCCACCCCCTCGCCACTTGAAACCCCTCAGATTGTTTTTCAGAGTCCATAGTCTCTCATGGTTCACCTCCCCTTCAAATTTCCCCCAACTCCCTTCTCCTGTCTAACTCCCCATGTCCTCCATGCTATTTGTTATGCTCCACAAATAAGTGAAACCATATGATAATTGACTCTCTCTGCTTGACTTATTTCACTCAGCATAATCTCTTCCAGTCCCATCCATGTTGCTACAAAAGTTGGGTATTCATCCTTTCTGATGAAGGCATAATACTCCATAGTGTATATGGACCACATTTTCCTTATCCATTTGTCCGTTGAAGGGCATCTTGGTTCTTTCCACAGTTTGGTGATCGTGGCCATTGCTGCTATAAACATTGGGGTACAGATGGCCCTTCTTTTCACGACATCTGTATCTTTGGGGTAAATACCCAGGTGTGCAATGGCAGGGTCATAGGGAAGTTCTATTTTTAATTTCTTGAGGAATCTCCACACTGTTCTCCAAAGAGGCTGCATCAACTTGCATTCCCACCAACAGTGTAAGAGGGTTTCCCTTTCTCCACATCCCCTCCAACACATGTTGTTTCCTGTCTTATTAATTTTGGCCATTCTAACTGGTGTAAGGTGATATTTCAATGTGGTTTTAATTTGAATCTCCCTGATGGCTAGTGATGATGAACATTTTTTCATGTGTCTGACAGCCAGTTGTATGTCTTCATTGGAGAAAATAACACTTTTTAACTGACTAGCTCATAGTAAAATTTTATGCACTTTCAGGTGATCCATAGGAACTAAAAAAAACTAAAAAACTCAGTTGAGGCAGGTTTTCAGCTTTTATGACTATCAAACTTGACCAGTAATTATTGCTCTAGGCAAGTAGAGTGTTGTTTTTAGAACGGATAACTCATTACAAGGTAATGTGATTTGTCTGTCTCTGTAGTCAGAAATAAATGTGGAGGGACCATAGAAAAAAACCCACAAAGCAAACACTTGTTTTGCCTTAAATTAGAAAACTCTCTTGGCTAACATTAACAGTAGTTTCTTTTTCTTTTTTAAGTTGACAGAGATTGTTTTATAATTAGCTTACATACCCAGAGATCTCCAGGTACAAAGAATTGTGATCCCCATGAAAGCAAATGATGAAAATATGTTTGTCTCTTTTTCTTACTGACAGTAAAGGCTCTCTGTGAGATGTCTCCAATGGCCTCCTTCCAAGAAACTGCCCACTTCCAAATTAGGCCTACTGGAGACCAGTGAGAAGAAAATGAAATTTAAAGTCAGAAGACCCAGGTATGAGTCCTGTCTTTGTCACTAATTACTTGTACCTTTAGTCACTAATTAGTTGTGCCTATATGTTATAATCTCTCTGAATATCAAAGTCTCCATTATTTTTTATGCATTTAACAAATACTTATTGAATTTACATTACATGCCAATTATTTTTCTATATGCTTTGGGTAGAAAGCTGGTCATAAATCAGTAAAGTCCATGATCTTTATTATAGTCTTCATTCTGGTGGGATAGGGAAGCCTTTGTTAAAGCCTTTGTCGAAGAGTCACACTGAGAAACACAAATCTGGTAAGTCTTCCAAAGGGAAATTTCCTATAATGTTATTTGCAGGAGTGCAGTATTTTGGAAAGAGTTCCTGATAAAGTGATGCTTAGCTAAGACTGTAAGAAAATGAAAATCAACTAGGTAGAAGGGCTACGGGAGAGGGTAAGGGAGCAAGGTAGAAAAGAATATTCCCCATGTAGGTCAAAGGTGTGCAAATGCCCTGTGGGAGGGGGAGCATGGCCTATCAAAGCAATTGTGTATAGCTGAGAACTCAGAGTGGGTAGGGGAATGGTACAATTAAGGATGACAGATAAGGAGGTTAGGAAGGGACAGTGGTGTTCCTCAAATGTTCCTTTACTCATGTACATTGCTCACTCCCTTTCACTTGGGTGAATTCTGTGAATAATGTCACATTTTTGAGGGAGTTAAAGCCCATGCACAATTATCTAGTCTCTCTTCCTTTCCTGGAAGAGGACTGTATTGTATCCTTTCATTGTATTGGCAAAGACACCTTTTACAGTATAAGCTAAACAGCTTGGATATAATTCATCATTTGAAGCACAGTTGATTAGGAAGATTGGATAACTCTGTGGCAGACATTGTGTAAATAAAAAATAAAAATTTGCTGTGGTTGGTCCCTGATATTTTGGGGTTGTTTATTACTGCAGCATAGCATAGCCTATCCTGACTATTACAGATGATGTCAGACTACCTGGGACCTTACAGTCCAAATAATTCAGATTAGTTTTCTGAGACCACTAGGAGAGTATTGAACTGTCTTAAAAAGAGCAGAAATCATCAGATACTTTTCTTTGAAAAAAAAAAATCACTCTTTATTAAATATTTTAGGGAATGATGAAGAAAGTGAGGTTAAGAGATTTTTGTTAATGTAAAATAAGAAGCATAGCTGTTGTTACTATCCTCCCAAGAATGCTGAGGAGACCAAATATGAAAAAGTAAATCTGGCATTTTGCAAAATGCAAACCATCTAACATTCTGGATTTTTGACATGGATCTATTGTCTCAGCTGCTGTTTTCCCTTTGCCCTAGAAGTCAGCCATTTTGATCAATATGCTGTTCTCTGTGTGGTTGTAATCCATATACCAAAAAGTAATTCTGTGAAATTGGTTAGGCTGTTCTGCCCTGCAGTCAATAGCAATTTAGTATATATGGATTTGAGAGTGGAAAATTACCTAATTGGAGAGTCCTCAAATGTTTCCGAATCAAGTTTTCAATCTACACCCTTGTTGAGATGCCAATAGATGTTACCTTAACTCAATCAGAAGTGAGATATTCTTATTTCTTTGTCTTTTGGTAATCATCGGGAGTTTGAGTTGATAAATTTGGATCCCAGTTGAGTATTGTAGAAATTTTAGAAAATGAGCTGTTTATGATATTTCATTTTTATGGTATTTCTATAAAGTATACAAGGGAGAATCTTGATTCTATGTTCTGTGAAGTTGATAAAGACATGGCATTTATTCAACAATGTGCAAAAATATATTTGCTCTAGGTGTTGTCACACTGGTGCTGAGACTCAGCACACTTTACATTGCCAGCAACTCTGCTGTCACTGATTCTTCAGGAATGCAGTCTTCTTACATACAACCAGAATACAAAAATCCTTCTTGGTCCCTATGACTCTAGGGTCTGTTCATCTCACTGACAACGTTTAGTTCCTGTGCCTGATTCATGGTTACAAAGGAGGCTTCAGAAAATAACTATCTGACATTTTGTCTTTCATAAGGGCAGGAGACAGTTTTTGCTTTATAGAGTGCACAGCTCAGAAAATGGACAGATGTAATAAGTGTGGTCAAATTTATCATTTTCTGTATAAATTTCTATTTTAAAACTAAATGTATTTGTCTTAGTGAACCATACTTGCTGATAATGTTTTACACCCATTTTTAAAAGATGTAATGTACATGAGAGCAATACATAGATCAAGATCTGAAACATGATATGAGTTCAATAAATATTCAAGAAGTGACTGTCTATAAACTCTGAATACTCAGGGTTGAATTATATAAACACATTTATGTCAGAGTTGGGACATAAATGTAAATTTTCTGTGTAGTCCTTGGAATTGTAATCTCCTCATGTAAGCATAGTTATATTAATGATTAGTAATATTTTTTCTGCTACTTACAGAAGCATTAAAGATGTAAATGTATTCTAAATATGTGAAAAATTCTAAAGTTGTCAAATATGACATGGGTAGCATGATTTTCCTACAATTTTTATTACTAGCCCCAATTCTACAGGAAGGACTGAATAACTTGTTTTACCACCAGATTGGCACAGTTTAATTCAGTTGATGCTGAGGGTAAGAAGCAAAGAAACATCTTAGATTCCATGGTAATTAACACAGAATGTTATTTATTGAACACTGACTTTGTGTCTAGCATAAGCTTTTATTTTTTTATTTTATTTTTATTTTTTTAAAGATTTTATTTATTTATCTGACATAGAGAGATCACAAGTAGGCAGAGAGGCAGGCAGAGATAGAGGAGGAAGCAGGCTCCCTGCTGAGCAGAGAGCCCGATGCGGGACTCGATCCCAGGACCCTGAGATCATGACCTGAGCCGAAGGCAGTGGCTTAACCCACTGAGCCACCCAGGCGCCCCTAGCATAAGCTTTTAGATTTAAAGAGTAGTCACAGTCTAGAAAAGTTAACTGTTCTTTTTTGTTTTTTTCAGCATAACAGTATTCATTATTTTTTCACCACACCCAGTGCTCCATGCAATCCGTGCCCTCTATAATACCCACCACCCGGTACCCCAACTTCCCACCCCCTCGCC
>NC_081568.1:52119145-52133383 GCF_022355385.1 Mustela nigripes
GTTATTTGTAATAACCATTTGTAATAACCATTAACATAAGGGTGCATATAGTTTCTGAATTAATTAATTAATTAATTAATTTCTGAATTACAAATAACCATAACTATATGGTTATTTGTAATAACCATACTATATGGTTATTTGTAATAACCATACTATGGAAACTAGCTAAGCATCCATCAATACTACACAGCCAAAAAAAAAAATAAATAAAGAAAGAAAGAAAGAAAGAAAGAAATCTGGCCGTTTGTGAAAATATGGTTGGGTCTTGAGGGTTTTCACAGTCAGAAAAAAGACAAACACCACATAATTTCACCATTTAATATTTGAAGTCTAAAACCAAATAAAATGAACAAACAAAACAAAGCAAAAATTCATAGATACAGAGAATACACTGGTGGTTGCCAGAGAGAAGACAGTTGGGGAATGGGAAAAATGTGAGTGGGATCAAGAGGTACAAACTTCGGGTTATAAAATAAGTCATGAGGATGCAATAATGCACAGCATGTGGCTATAGTCAATAATATTATATTACAAGTTTGGAAGTTGCTAAGAAATAAATCTTAAAATTATCACAAGATAAAAAAAATTGTTTAGTTTGTATAGTGACAGATGGTAACTAGATTTATTGAAGAGATCATTTTGCAATGTATACAAATGCTGAATTATTATGCTGTACACCTGAAATTAACATAACATTGTATGCCAATTATACTAAAAATGTTTAAAGAAAAAAAGAATTGTTACCCATGTGAATGGTGATAATCACACCACACATCTAAATTGTATATATAATACATTCTTCACAGGTCCCATGATTCTTGCAACAGTTTCTAAATCCGGATGGCAAGCACTATAATGCCTATTTTACTTATGGAAGACACTAGATCTCAGATTCGACTAGTATTAGAAGAAAAATCTAGACTTTCCTTACTTTGGATGCATTGCTCTCTTTACAATATCCTATTTTCTCTCTCTAGGAATGTTAAAGTGTTTTAAAACTCTTTCGCCTACATTATCATGTCCTAGAACAAAGAGTTTACAAGATTTAAAAAAATGCCTTCTACAACAGCTAGCCCAAGTCTCAGGTTTGAGATACCACAACATATACTTCAAATCTCTCTGCTTGGGAAGTTACAGAATAAGATCCTAAATGAGATTCATGACAACGCTCTTCTGACTTTAATACAGCCTTTTTGGATGAAAAACTTTTCCTACTAATTTTGTTAGTAGGGACTACTTTTGTGAGAAATCAAAATGACTGCCTTCATCACAATGAATGATATTTGACTTTAGAAAGAAAATGTAATTAACTGACTTGCAGTACAATCACTCTAAATTAATCAAGAGCAGACAGACATTAATTCAGAAAGGGAAAATCCATCAAGAGCAAAACAAGTTAAACACTGTAGAATCATTAATATCCATTTCACAAGACTGAATGCCTTTAGCTCTAGTCATCCAACAGCCTGGCACAATGACTTTCTCTTCCCGCTGCCACTGGTCCATGGAAAAACACAGCTTACTGAATTTATTGTCAAACAACTTAATTTGCTTCTCATTAGGGGTTGTGTAGATGGTCATAATGGATTGATATTTAAACGAGAAGAGTTTATTAAAATAAAAGGTTTTTATTAAAAATATTTAACCTTCTGGTGAGAACCTGTTGTTGTTGTTTTGGTTTGTTGTTATTTTAGTTTTGTTTTTTGCTTGAACCTGTATGCCCAGTTTGATTTACTCAAAGAAATATTGAGAGTTGCCTCTAACATTCCAGTAGTAAAAATAGTCTACCCAATTAAACTTTATTTTGTTGTTAGTTGTGGGATAACCATAGCATAGTTAAAAAGAAAACCTGGAATGGAATACAAATTCTATCATCCTTCAGATACATGTCTTGAGGAAATCACTTAACTTCACTGAGTCTCGGTTCTTTCATCTGTAAAATCTGGTGACTATCTACCCCATCAGGAAATAAGGAGGCTTAAATGAAATAATGCCTGTAAGTATTTTATGAGCTCTAAAGTAATATACTAATGAAATTTTTGAGAATGAGAACCAGTGATTCAAATCTTGACTATGTGGTCTTGGGTAAATTGCATGCCTCAATAGATAATCCACAAAAGGATAACACTAATTCCTTGTAAGATTATTATGTGAAATACAGTAAAGAACCAAATACAGCATACAGTTGGAACTCAACGAAAGTATCATGAAGATGATATTTACTAAGCTGTTACACTAC
This sequence comes from Mustela nigripes, assembly GCF_022355385.1. Taxonomy (NCBI): domain Eukaryota; kingdom Metazoa; phylum Chordata; class Mammalia; order Carnivora; family Mustelidae; genus Mustela; species Mustela nigripes. The sequence goes on from NC_081568.1 coordinate 52,121,388, forward strand.
TCCAAGCTCAACATGATGATATTCTTGGACAGCAATGGAATGTTTATAAGGAAAAGCATAGAACATAATATAAGAAATCCTGGGCAGAAATCAGGGAAAAAACACGGCAGGGTTGTGAAAGAAGCATTCTCTGCTACATATGTGATTATTTGCAACTCATACATTTATATATTTAACAATTTTTTTTAAAGATTTTATTTATTTATTTGACAGAGAGAGATCACAAGTAGGCAGAGAGGCAGGCAGAGAGAGAGAGAGGAGGAAGCAGGCTCCCCGCTGAGCAGAGAGCCCGATGCGGGACTTGATTCCAGGACCCTGAGATCATGACCTGAGCCACAGGCAGCGGCTTAACCCACTGAGCCACCCAGGCGCCCTGGTATATTTAACAATTTTTGTGGAGTATTTACTATTGGGCAGAGGAAAAGAATGTTATATATAATCCTTACTATCAGGGAGCTTAATATCCAGATAAATAGATAATAGATGAAAGATATTCATATTTATATATGGCTATATATCTGGAAACATACATTTTCTACATTATATTATATGCACATGTGTAAATACATATTTATGTTTCCATACATACTGTATTATATTTTCATTTAAAAATCAAGCAATAACATGTCACAAAGGAGTATATAGTAAAACCAAACAACTAAGACAAAAAAGGTTTGAGAAATAAAACCTATTTTCACTGTACCAACTGAATTCTTTCAACCACAAGGTGTTCTCAAATATATTTATCACATAAATGAAACTATCAATGCAGGTTTTATTCCAAAAACTAGATTCTGAGGACTGGAGTTAGCTTCCTACCTTTGTTAACCACATTCTCCCCCCGCCACCATTTTCTCTGCTTACCAGAAATAAAAATAAGGGATAGTGCTCTACTAAAACCTATCAGTGAACATCAGCAAATTTGGTAACACCCTTGTTATTCCCCGGTATATTGAATGACACAAGGGGCTTCTTCTCCCACTACTCTCTGCTACACGTATGCCAGGGACAGTGTATTATTGGTTGGCTTGCAATGCCTCTGCATCCCACAGGGTCCTACTACTAGCTCCTTACACAAGTTGTTCTGTGTTAGATGACCTTGACTCAGTTACCTACTCTCATGTAAATCATTCTTCCTCTTTGAAGTTTTTTTCAGACCTACTCCAATAAAATGAATCATTAATTCTCTTATTGGACATCATGAATTACCATATTGCAATAATCTTATTACCCACCTATCTATTCCATTAGACTATGAGTTTTTCAAAGGATGGACTGGGTGTTTTCTTGTTGTTGTTGCTTTGGGCTTTTGTTCTGTTTTATTTTCTTATCTCTTTGTGTCCCCAGGGCCAGTAAGTAGTAAATACTTTACATATACATTCACTTTTTTTCACCTTTGTTTTAAATCTGTCATTGGATATCATGAGATTAGGAAGAAAACATGTGTGTTGAACAATTTCAGCTAATATTACTCAGTACTTATAATATGACAGGTGTGATACCATTATTAACCCTATTTTATAAATGAAAAAAACTCAGGCTTAGACAAAGAATGAGATCATCCCAAGATTATTCTATCTGCTTGTATAGGACAGAGTTAGAATGCAGGTACTGGTCTGTCAACTCTGAACCCCTACTAGGTCAAGTGAGAACTGATTTAGAGTGATCTACCCAACTGACATTATGCTCAGGAAAGGGCACCACTGTGGTGATCCATAACTGTGGAAGCATCGTATTATGGAGAAGAGAATAAAAATGAACAGAACCACCCACATTGCTGCACTTAACAACATGTGCTCGTTTTATTAATGACAATGCAAATGAATTTGCTCTATTTTGCAAGGTTAAGACAATCTGGTTCATAGAAATTAAGATGTTGTTCTGCTGGTTTCATAGAAAAGAGCTAAAATAGAACGTTCAACTGCTAACACAGCCATATAAGGAAGATAATTATTTTGGTTAAATGACACTAATAACTAATAGGGAAAATTCCATTTTTGCTAAGCATGGGGAAAATGTGACTAATAACTGACAAAGACACTTAATCATCACTTATTAACTGATAACTTTAAAGCCACAGGTGCATCTCTTTTTTATTCCTCATTTTAAAAAGAAACACACACTTAAAAATAAAGGCAGAGCCCAGTCAGGAAGGAAAAAAAAGGAACTCTATAGCCTACAGAATTCTTTTTGAATAGATAGAAGAACTATAACAGGTTCTCCAGAAGCATTGAAGATATCATTGGGAATTCCCCTTCTTTCTTTCTTCCTTCCTTCCTTTATTCCTTTCTTTCGTTCTTTCTTTCTTCCTTTCTTTCTCTTTTTTTCCCTGCATTCCTTATATTTCCACATGGAGAGTGTTATCCTACCCTCAGAAATTCTGCTTGACAATTTCAGTCATGGGGAAGCAGAAAGAAGATTACTGATGACTCTTAAGCTGTAGCTAGAGGTTTAAGCCGGTGGTCGAAGAACACCTTTTAATAGTGTGTTTGTCCACTTTGGAATTGAGCTTCCTCTTTTAGAGTAACATTGCAGAAAAGGCCAGTGACAAGATCAGCAACTAAAGACTTAAATGTCTACAATACCCAACAAATGCATGAATGTACATGTGCATACACTTGTATATCCACACACCCAATTTGTTCTAGAGTTTCTATTCGGTATACTATCATTAATGGTATTACTTGAACTGATTTATTGAGAATAATCTCTCTTGTTATTGAAAAGGTTGGTTAGATGTCACCAGTCCCATTTTGTCTTTGTAGAAACATAAAAAATTACATTTCCTAGCCTCTTTCACAGTAAATTACATGACTGGTTTCAGGCGAAAGAATGTGAACAGAAGTTATATAAGTCTCAGCATGATAGAGACATAAGAAATAATAAAGAGTTTGGGTTCTACCACCACCACCTGGAAGACAGCTACCTGCCCTGCCCTCAGATTTCAAATGAGTGAGAAATACACTTTTCCGATAAGCCACTGAACTACTGGAATTTCTTTGTCTCTATCACAGATTGCATACTCTAACAGAAAATTTGATACAAGATATGGTGTTGTTTTCCAAAAACATCAAATAGAATTTACTTATCAGTTGGGCATCAGCCCTTAAGAAATCAGTATCGGAAGTTGTAAATATGTGAATCAATGGTATTCAGAATCAAAGCTGTGGTCAAAGTGTTGCCCCAGATCAGCATCTGCTACTTCAACAACACCTCTAAGGAAGGAGACTGAGGATAGAATCCAAATATTCTGTTTTGGTTTTTCTGGAGACTATTTGGGAAACCACTGCAGGAATGGAAAGGCTCAGGAAAGAAGGGGTCAGTTTGTGAGCACAGAGGAAAGTAAATGAAGAGTACAAAAGTCTCTCTCTGGATTCAGTCTCTCAGGATTCGGAAACGGAGTGCTTCTAGATGACACATTTAAGTAATAACATTTGAAAAGACTTAATAATAATTAAGGCTTGAAAGTAGTCTTCCTTGCATCTGGGAAGAAGAAACAATATGGTGAGTATTGAGCCAGTTTCTGCCATAGTCGCCATATACGTCTGGTCACCAGTATGTCTTTTTTCCTATACACAAAAAAGGGTCACCCCTTTTATTTTATTTAACTTTTATTTTTATTTCAGAGGTTGCCAGACCCTCAGCCACTACTTAATAATTATTACTTAGTAATACTTTACCAAATTATTTTTGACTCAGTATTAAGTATTTTGTATTCCTTATTGGGAAGACAAAGAGGACAGATGCTTTATTTTGTATTTAAAGGGTGTAGACACATAATGGAAGAGATTTATAATTGTATTTAGAATGTATTTATACATATCTCCTAACTACCAATAAGAAACACAGCCCAAGGGATATGTAAGACAAAGGCAGATAATTCATAAGGACTCTGAGTGATGGAGACCCAGGAAAACTTCTCAGTGTCTCAGAGAACACATCAAATGGACTTGTCATCAAAGCTCAATAATTTTAAGAAATTTGAGAAAGAAGAACAGCATGAGCGCGAAGAAGCACAGAAAGGAACGAGATATGAAAATTGTGTCTAGAAAAGATCTCTAGGTATAATTTCATCACACAAAGCTGAATGAATTCTAATATATCAGGAGACTACTGTACGGATGAGGGAACTATATTGATTGAAAAACTATGTGTCTAAAATTCTAAAAACAATATATTGAATCTTTACGACTTAAAGAGACTTTGACCTCTATCCTTCAACCTATATTTTTCTAGAGAAGTCAGGCTACTCAAAATTCCCATGGATCAATGACTGCTTTATTTCTCTCACGCTTCCTATTTTTTAATGGAAATATTTGTTATGGTTATTCTGAGCCAGTTTCAATATTTTACATTTAAAAATATGGCAGTGGTAGGCAGATAAGTTTTATTTTTATTTCAGAGGTTGCCAGATTCTCACTATTATTTCCAGGTCTTATGGAAAGGACTGAGCTGCAGTGCTCAGAGTCTGGATAGGATTTGAGACTGCCATCTTTGGGAAGGGGTGATCCTTTTTGGTGTAAAGGAAAAAAGACATAATGGTGACCAGACATGTAGGTGACTATGGCAGAAACTGGCTCAATACTCACCATATTGTTTCTTCTTCCCAGATACAAGGAACACTACTTCCAAACCTCCCTTGTAGTTAGACTGAGAGCATGGGATTGATTTCTGGCAAACAGAATGTGATCATAAATAATGCATGATATTTCAGACATGGTCATAAAGCATTATTGAATGAAATTCAGTGTTCTCTTTATGCCATCCCTCCCCATGCTGTCTACTACTGCTGGCTGGATAAAGCCAGGGTGCACTGAAAGCCATAGATATAAATAGCTTGGGTCACTGAATTATTATTTGGAGAACCACTTGATGTTCATGAGATTGAGTGGGGCAATAAATACAATTTTGTTGTATTATGCCCCTAAGACTTTGGAGTTTGTCACTACAACATAGCTTCAACTGGCCAACTTGTAAGCTTGCAATGAAAGTTTATATACATAAACATTTATAGTCCTAATACATTCTTCTATTATTATCCTAGTGGATTCAATTTTTTAATACTTTGTTAACTGACTTAGTAAGATTTTGACAATTATTTCACACAGCAGTTAAGATGTGAAAATAATTATGATTGAACACTACTCTGGTCAGTCACTGTGCTTGATTCTTTAAGTTCTTTGGCATTTCCTTATTCTGTCTTTAAAGATAAGAAACCTGAACCACAGAGAAGGTAACTTGCTACATGAGAGGATAATTCTATCTTGCATCCAATTTCCCTTCTTAAAGTCTTAGAACTGAACTTTCCATAGGTATATGCCCATCCCCCCATTCTCAGTCTGAGTAGGGTTTATGACTAGACCTAGACTCATCCCCATTGCTGTCAGGACTGATTCAAGGGTCAGGATGTGACTTAAGCCAGTCCAATAACCATGGACTTTTATTTTTAGAATTTTTTATTGAGAGTGAGACAATTAAATTCACTTTTTATTCTGATTTTTTAAAATTTAAATTTAATTAGCCAACATATAGTACATCATTAGTTTTTGGTGTAGTGTTCAATGATTCATCTGTTGCATATAACACCCAGTGCTCATCACATCACTTGCCCTCCTTAATGCCCATCATTAGGAATGGGGCATTCCCTAGACCTGCTGGAAACTGTTTTTCAAATACATAGGGAGAGCTCATCTGCACATGAGAAGAGGGAAAACAAGAGATGGACCTGGTACTTATGACATCATTTGAAAGTTTTTATCTTACCAGGGCCACTACTATGTACATACACTAATTATTCCTATACTCTTATTTGATACAATTAATTTCCTTTCTTTCTTTCTTTTTTTTTTAAGCACAGAGCTGTTTACTCTTACTTTCAATCTCATGCATTGAGCTGATCTAACCTCAGCTATGTAATAGCCAATTCAAGTTTCAAACTCAAGAGCAATATTTTTTTTTCTCATTTCAAGATGTTGTCTTACCTTTCACTTCATAAAATATGGTTTGTATTAAATGAAGGTACTTGTCTACATACAGACATTCATAGGTCAACAAATATACATTAGTCATTCTTCTAGGAAGGAGATATAAAATAAGCAGCACCAAGAGTTTACAATCTTGCTAACACAAATACAATGAAGCTTTGAGAGAGCTACAGAAAGCAAAAATAAGCAAGTGCTAAATTGTGAATCTCTTATTGATCAAAATAAGAAAACATCAAAAACCTTAGGACTAATTGTCTCAGAAGAGTTATTTTATTGCAATATTTTATGACTTCTGCTCATTTGTTTTCTTCTTACAAAAATTTCAAAATTCTCTGCTTGTTCTCTTCTACTTTAAGTACATGCTATCATAGCTGCTTTCCATATATTTGATAAAAAAGTAAGATATGAATGTCATAGAAAATTTAGTAACATGAGGAGATATGGTATGCTGGTAAACTTTTGATAACCAGCTCTCTGAAAAAGTCAAAATTTGTATTATTGGCCCATTTTTCTGACACAAACTCTCTCACCATGAATGATTTAAATCTAACAACATAGTATCACTAAATTCAGAGTTGGGGGGAAAATATGCAAACAATAGGCTCTTGAGAGCCAGTATAAAACAGCTCTATATCATTGGATGTAATGGTAAAATTTTCTAAATTGTTTTAAAGTAGTTATATTTAACTCCATTTTAACTTACTTTAATTTTTTAAAAAGACTTGCTTCTATATGTATGCAAGTGTTCACCTGTTTGCTTCTCTCTATATAAATGGGGATGCACACACACACAAAAAAGGAAAATATATACCAAAATGTTATGTGTAGTTATTGCTAGATGTGAGATCATAAATGATTTACTTTGTCTTCTAGGTTTTTGATTTTTTTCTTAAGTACTCTAATCATTATATATATTGTTTAAGAAGAATAAATGAAATAAGATGGTATTGGGAGGGAGACAAACCATAAGTGACTCTTAATCTCACAAAACAAACTGAGGGTTGCTGGGAAGAGGGGGTTTGGGAGAAGGGGGTGGGGTTATGGACATTGGGGAGGGTATGTGCTTTGGTGAGTGCTGTGAAGTGTGTAAACCTGGTGATTCACAGACCTGTACCCCTGGGGATAAAAATATATGTTTATATAAAAAATAAAAAATTAAAAAATTTAAAAAAAACAGTATGTTTCTTTAAAAAGAAAGAAAAATATCTTCAGTCTCCCAGATTTTTATTTCACTTCTAAAGAATGTTCATATGAGGAAATGATATTTCATATAGAAAGATTCCACCCCAAAAAACTGTTAAAACTAACAAATGAATTCAGTAAAGTCACAGAATACAGACTCAACATACAGGAATCTGTTGCATTTCTATACATTAATAAAGGGAAAGAGAAATTAAGGAATCAACCACACAGAAGAATCACAGAACTAGAACAAAAAATCCCCAAATCTGTATGGAACTACAAAAGGCCCTGCATAGCCAAAGTAAACTTGAAAAAGAAAAGTAAAGCTGAAGTCATCATAATTCTGGACTTCAAGTTCTATTATAAAGTTGCAGTGATCAAAATATCATGGTACTGGCACGAAAATCGGCACATAGATCAATGGAACAGAATATCCAGAAATGAACCCACAATTCTATGGTCAATTAATCTTTGACAAAGCAGGAAACAATATCCAATGGGGGAAAAATGTCTCTTCACAAGTGGTGTTGGGAAAACTGTACAGCCACATACAGGAGAACAAAACTGGTTCTCCTTTTTACACCAAATCCTCACAGCAAAAATAAATTCAAAATGGATGAAAGACCTAAACGTGAGACCCGAAGCCATAAAGAGAACACAGGTAGTAACCTCTTTGACACTGGCTGTAGAAATTTCTTTCTAGATATGTCTCCTGAGGCAAGGGAAGCAAAAGCAAAAATAAACAACTGGGACCTCATCAAAATAAAAAGTTCTGCACAGCAAAGGAAACAATCAGCAAAACTAAATGGCAACTTGTGCAATGGGAGATTTTCGCAAATGACATATCTGATAAGGGGTTAGTATCCAAAATATATAAAGAACTTATAAAACTCCAGATCCAGAAAATGAATAATCCAATTAGAAAGTGGACAAGAGACATGAACAGACATTGCTCCAAAGAAGACCTATGGATGGCCAACAAACATATGAAATGATGCTCAATACCACTGATGATCAAAACCACAATGAGATATCACCTTGTAACTGTCAGAATGGCTAAAATCAACACCATAAGGAACAACAAGTGTTGGTGAGGATGTGGAGAAAGCAGAACCCCCTTCCATTGTTTGTGGGAATGAAAACTGCTGCAGACACTGTAGAAAACAGTATGGAGTTTCCTCCAAAAATTAAAATAGAACCCCCTATGACCTAGGAATTGCACTATTGGGTATTTACCCAAACACAAAAATATTAATTCCAAGGAATATGTGCACCCTGATGTTTATAGCAGCATTATCTACAATAGTCAAATTATGGAAACAGACCAAGTGTCCACCAACTAATGAATGGATAAAGAAAACATGGTATTTATATATAATATTACCCAGCCATAAAATAAAATGAAAACTTAACATTTAATCACAATGTTATATATGAGATTTTATGTGTAAAATAAGTACAGTAAGTCTTCATGTATTCATTTAGAATATCTCTGGAATAGATGTCTACTGAAAGTCTTTTTTTTTTTTTAAATTTTATTTATTTATTTGTCAGAGAGAAAGAGAGAGAGAGCGAGCACGAGCGAGCACTGGCAGAGGAAGGCAGAGGGAGAAGCAGGCTCCCTGCCGAGCAAGGAGCCCAATGTGGGACTCAGTCTCAGGATGCTGGGATCATGACCTGAGCCGAAGGTAGCTGCTTAACCAACTGAGCCACCCAGGCGTCCCTCTACCGAAAGTCTTAAGCTAATAGCAAGGACATATAGATAGATCATCATTGGTGAACAAAATGCCAAAAATGGAAACTAAAGCACAGGAAAGAAAAAGATCATTAGGTTATTTTTCCAAATTAAAATATGGGAAATCAAAAAGTTAATAAGGATAGAAATAGTACAGTAAACTATTGTTCCATAACTTACCAAAGAATGATTTCCCTTTAGTGAAAATTTCCCTTTAGCTTTAGTGAAGAAGAATCTTAAGTTCAGCTAAGTAGCTGTCATTAGTTGGGACTGGCAACCCAAATTCAGGGTAAATTTCTGAGGGATGATTTCTACTGTGCATTTGAGATACTCATGGATAAATGCCTATCGAGGGCAAACATGAAATATTAGACTTCTAAACAACAAGATTTCTAACAAAGTAATACAATTCTAGGTCACATAATCCTCCAATACTTAATAATACTTTATCAAATTATTTTTGACTCAATATTAAGTATTTTGTATTCTGTATTGAATACAGAATACCAAAGAGGACAGATGCTTTATTGTGTATTTAAATGGTGTAGACACATAATGGAAGATATTTATAATTGTATTTAGAATGTATTTATACATATCTCCTAACTATCAATAAGAAACAAATCTCAAGGGACATATAAGACAAAGGCAGATAATTCATAGGAAGGATATTCAAAGAACTAATAGATGAAAGAGATTGAGTTTCATTACTTATCAGGAATATGACAATGAAATAAAATTAAATGAGAAAATCACAATGAGATAACATCATCCACACCAAAATAACTCAATGGAAAAAAAAAACCTAAAAGAGAAAATGCTAACTGCTGGTGAAGATGTGGAGCAACGAGAGCATAATGGTAAAACTTCTTTGAAAACTGCTTAGTGTGATCTACTAAAACAAGTGTGTGGAATACTTTACCCACCAATCTCAATACTTTGATATAAAACAGCAGAAATATTTTCCAAAAGACATACTGGAGATGACTTATAGTGCTGTACTGATAATTTTCCAAAATTAGAAACTACTTCAGTGTAGGCATACTTTGGAGATACTGCACGTTCTGTTCCAGACCACTGCAATAAAGCCAATATTGCAATAAAGGGGTCAAATGAGGTTTTTGGTTTCTCAGGACATATAAAAGTTATGTTTACACTATACTGTGGTCCATTAAGTACATAATAGCATGTCTAAAAAAATGATGTACATAGTTTAAATACTTTATTGCCAAAAATACCTTCACCTGAGCTTTTAAGAAATCATAATCACTGATCACAGATCATTATAACAAACACAATAATTAAGAAGTTGAAACATGTCAAGAATTACCAAAATGTGACAGAGACACAAAGTGAGGAAATACTGTTGGAAATGGAGCCAATAGGCTTGCTCGAGACAGGATTGCCAAAAATCTCCAATTTGTAAAAAAAAATGCAGTATCTGTGCAGTGCAGTAAAGCACAGTATAACAAAACATGCTTGTACCCATTAATATTGGAAAAAACATTAAAAAGTGTAGCATCTTTCCAACAATGAGAGTGACCCTCATGACATGCAAAATTGTGGATGTATCCTACAAGTGTAAGATTGAGTGAAATATGACAGATAAGGTACACTGTGTAATGTATATATATTATATGCTTCTACTTATATAAGAAGTTAATCTATACTGTTAGAGGTTAAGAGAGTAGTTATCCTTGGGATGGCTTCTAAGCTGCTTATAATGATCTGAGTGTTTTTTATATAGATGTGTTCACATTCTGAAAATGCATTAAGCTTGAATACCTAATTTGTGCCATTTTCTATGTTTATATTTAACTTCCATAATATGTTTTTGGAAAAGTGGGACATAGATAGATAGATAAATAGGTAGATAGACAGATGACATAGATCGGTAATAGATACATTGATAGATGATTGATAGATAGATAGATAGATAGATAGAAGTCTATCTTTTGCCACAGAGCAAGTTAGCAACAGTCAAAACATAACCAAATTCTGACTTTCTAGCTTCTAGATCTGTATTTTTAGATACATCAAAAGGTAACGGATTTCATACTTTTCATCAGAAATAACCATTTTTCCTAAGTAATGACTTAAATAGTCTTTGTCAATATGAACAATATGGTGTAGTAGAGAAAAAGTTTTTCAAACAAGACAACCTGGAATTAAAATCTGTCTCTACTCTTATCTAGGTCTTAAATTCTATGGCTTTGGTTCTATAACTATAATGTAGAATAGGAATACTTCTAAGATTGTTATGGGAATTACCAAACAAGTTCTGACATAAAAGCCTGTGATCAATAAATATAGCTATCACTATTTATGTTGTTAAAATCAAATTAAGTAAAGGAATTTCTGAGCTACTGAACTCTAAGAAACATGGCTTTATTAACAAGAGCTCTACCATAAGCCCCATGAGATCAAGAACCACTGTATCCCCAGCAGCTACTGTGGTTCCTGGAATATAGGAAAAACCTAATGTTTGCTAAATTCTCAGTGTCTTTGATATGCCCTTATAATGTTTCCTAGTTTACAAATGTTACTTTGTAAATAACTTCAATAACAATAACTATTGAAATATATATAGTGATAGAATCTTTCATGTATGTTTCTACTATTTAGAATAAGGCATGATTCTGTCATCTACACTGAAGGACATATTGACATAATGTGCTATATTTGGGGAAAAGAAATCTATATAGGGATGGGAATAGTTGTTTTTTCGTGTGAGCAGGATATTTTGTATCAGAATATTTTGGGGGTGTTTTATAGAGAAGAGAAGTAAAAGATGTATTCTGCTTTATTCTTTAGGCCTAAATTTGGAGTGACTTTTCTATTAATAGCTATAAAGAAACATTGAGGGTGCCTGGATGGCTCAGTTGGTTAAGTGTTTGCTTTTGGCTCAGGTCATGATCCCAGGGTCCTGGAATCATGTCCCGCATTAGGTTTTCTGCTCAGCAGGGAGACTGCTTCTTCTCTTGCTCCCCCTGCTTCTGCTCTAACTCTCTCTCTCTGTGTCAAATTAATAAACAAAATCTTGGAAGGAAGGAAGGAAGGAAGGAAGGAAGGAAGGAAGGAAGGAAGGAAGGAAG
>NC_081568.1:52133393-52157185 GCF_022355385.1 Mustela nigripes
AGAAAAATCAACAACTATAATGAAAAATCTTTTAGAAGAACATATTAAAAGATATGTTAGGGTGGCTAGCTGGCTAAGTCAGTAGGACATGTGACTCTTGATTTCAGGGTTGTGAGTTCAAGCCTCACATTGGATGTAAAGATTACTTAAAATATTTTTTAACAAGTTGTGTTTATAGGAGTTACTTTTAAAATTAAAACACTTATAGGCGTGCCTGGGTGGCTCAATGAGTTAAAGCCTCTGACTTCGGCTCAGGTCATGATCCCAGGATCCTGGGATCCAGCCACACATTGGACTCTGCTCAGCAGGGAGCCTGCTTCCTCCTCTCTCTCTGCCTGCCTCTCTGCCTACTTGTGATCTGTCTGTCAAATATATAAATAAAATTAAAAAAAAAAAACATGAAAACCTGCTGGACAGTTCTATTAAATAAATTAAAAATTTAATATTTTAATTAAATACATGTTAATTTATCTTGTGTATCTCTAAGAGGGATCTGTAGTTTAGTGCATTAACCAAATTTATTTGACCTCTGAACTCTCCCCCCTTTCTCTGCACCCAACTCCCCACACACATAAGCTCACACAAATGGAGTGTTAGTGTTCTGAGGAATGTACTTTGAAAAGGAATGATTTAGGGACACCTGGATAGCTCAGTCGGTTCAGAGTTGGACTCTTGATTTCAGTTCAGATCAAGATCTCAAGGTCATGATATCAAGCATTGTGCCAGGCTCTGCACTGGGCATCGAGCCTGCTTGGGATTCTCTCTCTCCCTCTGCCCCTCCCCCAGCCCTCTCTTTAAAAAAAAAAAAAAAAAAAAAAGGAATCACTTAGAATCATTGTGAATTTGTACTATTATAATATTATAAAGAATATTGAGCAATATCTGAATGAGATGATATCAGTCTAGTCTTAAGAATTAAGTGATTGAAATGCTAAAACTCTTGCAATTTTCCCCAACTTTATGTTTAGAATAGAAAGCATTAAAGAACTTCATTTACCACAATGGTTGGAAAATGTAGTGTATGTTCAACAGAACTTTCTGGCTTACTTCTTTATACAGGGAAATTTCTCCATGGCATGGTTGTTCCTGCTGGGATAAATGGAATTTTCTCTGAAACTCTGTTTCAGTGTGCATACTTGTACTGGCTGAGCTTCTAAATTACCAAGTCTGAGAAATCTAGAACTTAACCTACCCCAAATCTTCAAAGTTACTACATATTCCAGTGGCAACAGTGTCAATACAATTTCTGGAAAACTTTATAAAAAAGAAACGTTACCTCTCATTAATTCCATAAGCAGTATAAAAGTAGAATAAAAGAAAATATTTTCTTCTATGTGCTTAGACTTTTGAAGACAATGACAGGTGCTTCCACCACATTGGTGGTTCTAACAGCTGGGTAACTAAAGTACTTATCAACTAAACTGAAAATTAAAATTTTAAGTATAAGTAACTTCTACTAGTAAGCAATAAAATAAATCTCTAAGGAGTCTAGGCCAGATGAAATTGTTTTTCTCTTTTCTCATCAAAACTGCAGATTATAATGATGAAAATTTTACAAATACTAAGGAAATATTATAATAATGTCTTCATTTGAATGATCTCTCTGACATTGGAATGGGGAGATGCCCCCTGACTCTAAAACCTTGTGAGACTTTCACCTTCCAGGATTCCTGAAAGTATATCATGAAGAAAATAGAGAGAGAAAGCCATGGATCCTCTAAAACACGCAGGAAAAAAACTTCATATGAATGTAGTACTGTCCAAAATCCAAACAGATTTGCTAAGATAGCTTTTTCAGAACATTGTACCTACCACTTCCATCACCAGTACCAACTACTACCACCAACAGTATTAATAATAAAAAACAAATTTTCCTACAAAGCTGCTCTGGTGTTCTTTAATAGGCTGTCAAAGTTGAACATGTACCAAAATCATCAAGAAATCATATTGAAACACAGATTTCTGGCCCTACCACTAGAATTCTCAATTCAGTAGATCCTGTTAGTTCCAACAAATCCCCAAGTGATGTTAATTGGCTGGTGTAGGAACACACACTTGTAGTAAACCATGTAAGATGTTTTAATATGATTTCACTCAGTGAAACATAATGCAGCCCCAGTTATGATGCAGATAGAGTTGTTCTGAGTAGTCTTATTTTTCAAAATTCAAAATAGGATAACTAGAACAGTGAAATGCAATTAGAGAGAAGAAAAACTACCTTAAAATTATGCTACCTAACTACAATATATATGGGAGCAGTATGACTTATCTCTGACAGTAGAGATGGTGTTTGGCTTGGTATCCTAGTAGGCCAGCTCAGTTAATAAGACCAAATAACTCCAACGCATTCTATCTCCTATTTGTACTCCACTATCTCCCTTCTTCCCCTTCTTTCAAGTAATTTTATGCTTCTTTTGTCCAAAATGTACTTTTTTAATCTATCACATGGGTAACCCCTTCTATATTCGTGAGAACGTCTTTAATAAAATCACCTTTTCCAGTAGGTCTGCCTTGAAGTATTTCTTTACTCCCATAAAATATGTTGGGGATGCCTTTCTTTTTCCAGTCAGAGTATGATGTGTTGTCTCTACCACAGCACTTAGCAGAACATTGTAACTCGCTATTTAAGTATGTCTCCTGCCTGAAACTATGAGCTCCTGAAGAACAATGATCTGATCGTACCTGTGTTTCTATTTCCAGCCACCAGACTAAGCCCTTGACAAGGTAATTGAAGAAAAAAAATTATTACTGTCAAGCTAAACCTGGAGGTGTTGTTTTATTTGTGACTTGAGTTAAGTAGCTTTGGGATATAAATTTGTTTGTTCATTCACATTTTAATAGACTGATCTCTATGTGTTCAAAATGATCTCTGAAAAAAGTCATTTCTAAACTAGGGATTATTGTGATAATCTTTTTCTTTAGGTTTCTGTGTTCGCATAGAGCATGCCAATTACGTATGGGTCCATTGTTCAGGCTTCCAGAAAGTTGTACTAGATGCAAAATGAGACTCAGAATGAAGGAATTCATAAGATGACTATGTGATATGACCCACATAATTCTTCATATTTAAATAATTTTGGTCCCTTGTGTTTGGAATTTTAAAATATCTTTCCTTTTTACCCCAGCCTAGATTTTTATTCATTCATTTTACATGCAAATATGCAGATTTTGGAAGTTGTTTACTTTCATTATAATGTAGTTATTTCTCCTATCACGTTTAACTGTCGAACCATGCTATTTTCAATTTTAAAGAGTAAGACTACTCAGAACAACCATATTTGCATTATAATGGGGTCCACATTAGTAATAAGCTAATTCATTACTCTTTTAATATACTCTTTACCTTTGAATTATCACTTTAAAGCTCAGGGGTCACAGAGTGGTCCTCTGTGCCCAGGGTATTGGCATTTAAGAGATTTATCTGACACCAGAAACAAGGTAGTGGCCAGAGGCATACAAAAGTGGGGGGGCGGAGATCATAAAATGGAAAGGTTCAATCTATGGTGTGTGAATAATTCACAAATACCAGATTGGTATTCAAAGATTCTCCCACCACCTCCCATTTTCCTTACTTAAGACATTCCCCACCCCCTCGGTTTATCTTATATCCTGTATATCTAACAGGAACCGAGTGAGAACATATTAAAGAGATTTTATTTCCTCAGGCAAGAAAAAATGTATATATATTATTGAAGTGAGAAATATATGACAAATGTAAAAGGTTAAGTCTTCCTCCCTCCTAATGCCTCTAGAACATCTTTATTTCCCTCTGGTCTGATTTAAGTGACAATGTTCTATTTTGATTTCTATCCCTGGCTGTACATTAGAATCCCATGGTGTGGTAGGTAGAATAATCATCCTCAAAGATGTCTAAGTCCTAACCCCTGGCACCTAATTAAGGTTGCAGATGGAATTCAGATTGCTAATTAGCTAAATAGGGAGATTATTCTGGATACTCTGGGTGGATACAGTATAATCGCAGGATCTCTTAGTGGAAGAGTGTTCTGAAGGGAGACTCAGAGGGAAGGCTGCATGAAAATGGCTTGGCCAGATTGCCTGCCTTTAAAGTGAACTATTGCCAAGAAAAGGAAGCAATCTCTAGAAGCTGGAAACAGCAAAGAAACCGATTTCCCCTAGAGGCTCCAGAAAGGAATGCATCTTCAGATGCCTTAATCTTAGCTCAGTGAGATTCCTATCAGATTTATGTTCTACAGAAGTGTAAGAAAAATAAATTTGTAAATTTGCGGGTGTTTGGTTTGTTTGTTTGTTTTAAAGCCACTAATCTTGTGGTAACTTGTCACAGCAGCAACAGTAACTTAATAAACCTGGGGACCTTTTGAAAATCCTGATGCCCAGCTTATATCCCACATCAATTACATTAAAAGCTTTAGGGGGCTGGGGAAGTATGAGATATAGACAGTAATATCTTTAAGCTCCCTAGAAGCTTCCAGTGTGTAGCCATATTTCAGAACTGCTGCTCTAAGTATATGCACTGGTTTTCACAAGAAGCTACTGCCTTGGAAGGAACAAGTCTTTGGTGGTAAGGCTGGACCCAGATGATACCTTGCACTCCAAGTGTGATTCCAGGAGCAGAGCACCAGCATCCTCTTGAAACTTGTTAAAAATAAATAATCTGGTCCCCAATCTGACCCGTTAAGTTAGAATCTGCATTGTAATACCAACTCTAGGTAAAGTATATGGCCATTAAATCGTAAGAAACAAAATACATGCACCGACAGTTGTTTTTCCGATCTAATATGTTTTTATTACTTGCAATGATTTTAAAATCATTACTTAAATAAAAACTTGTAAAGCAGCCCCTCAAGGCGATGAGATCCTCAAAGAAAGGAACCGTTCCCCTCCTTCTTTCTTCTTTCTTTCCCCTCCTCCTCCCTCTATCCCACCTTTCATTTCTTTCTTTTTCCTGTCTCTCACTTTCTCTACTTCCTTCTCCTTCTTTTTCCTCCTCCTCCTCTCTCTCTCTCCTTTAGTTTATACTCAGTGTCCAAGACTTATCATTTCTGACTTGCTGACTAACTTCCTGAATTAATGATGATTGTAACTCCAGGAATGATAAAAATAAGTTACCGAAATGCCAGCTACTGTGAAATAAAAATATAACTTAAATGCCAGGAAAAAAAAATTTTTAAAAACCTGGTTTAAATTAGACTCAATGCTCTGTTCCTTTTTATACCAGACTAATTCCTCTTAGATTCTAGAGTTTTGGATCAATATTTATTAGTTTACTCTTAAAACTCCCAAATATTCCAAATCTCTCTTAGGATTTTATTCCTATGCGCCAAGAGATTCAATGATCAGCAATCTCTCACTTGCATCAAAAAAAAAATCCTTTTATTATAAGTTTATAATTTTTAGCATTCAGGTTCTGTGGGAAGAATCATTTTATATCGGTCCAACTGTTTTCTATTTGAAATTTGTTGTTTTCAATTGGGTTGGAGAAATCAGTGACAATGACAAAATAAGATTTGCAGGTGGGAAATAGTAGATTGCAAACTGGGCTGCCTTCCTCCGTTCCCTGGCCATGGAAACACCCCTAACCCACCAGGATTCTCTCCTGTGTTGAGCCTTAGACTTGATTCTCAAAACTTCTCAACACTGTGTTTTGATAGCACGATAATTGAAGCTTTTTTTAAAAAAAAAACTTAATTCACTTACTCACTACAACAAACCAAGGAGTTAGATGTTATTAGCCCCATTTTATGAATGTAGACACTAAGGTCTAGATGGCATTAGAAACTTGTCCAAGGTCATGCTGTTGGTAATAGATGAGGCAAAATTTAAATGGAGGTTTGTCTGGTTTCAAGACCCATACTGTAAAGCATCTCTTCCCTATAGTGATGTGGCATGATTTACTGGCCAGGAGGATGGCAAGAAACCATATATTTAAAGGATTTCCCTTAAGAAGTCTTAGGAAGAACCCCAATGGGTCAAAATGATCACTCAACTCTTTCCCAAGTAGCCAAATGTCTAAAACTGTGCTATATAAAATCTATGAAGAAGATCATTTATAGAACAATCTCAGCGCTAGAAATCTGTCACAAGCACAGTGATGTATTGTTTATGTGATACCCCACTTAAGAAACAAACCGTGTTGACTTCAAACCACTAGCCTATTGGACTGATTTCTAGTTTTTTGCTGAAACAAGTAATTTCCAATTACACATGTAATCTTTATAATGTGTTTATGTATTCTTTGCCACCCGAATAACCTAGCACAGCATCCGGTATGATTAAAGTGTCAGCATTATCCAAATAGTTGCCACTATCTGCTACTGTAGAAGGAGGGAAAGGAGGAATTCACAGCAATAACCTGCTGCTGTACTTCACATGCAACTATGGATAAATGCTTTCTGCTTTGAGAACATTATCCAGCACTACTCTCCAAAGATAGGTTTGCCTATTAGCTAGTTGGCAATGCCCTCTGTCTCCTACCAAGGAGACATCTGAAAGGCTGTTTCTGCAGGAAATGCCAAACAAGCTTGCTAGTCTTACTTACAGCCATTAAGTGTTCTAAGTCACACCCCTGACTGTGTCTATGCCTATGTGACAGTATCAGATCAGACAGAAAGATGCAGCCAGTCCAACATGCCACTGATTTTTAAGATGCCCCCAAGCAGGGAAAACAGAAGTTAAAGAGCACTTCCAGTTATGTGATAATTAATTCAAAACAGTTTTATTATAAGGACTGAAATTAAAATTCAGGAATGCCAAGCTCTGAATCAAGCCTGGGTTTGAGTCCTTGTTCCCCCAACCATCAGTTTTGTGACATTGGGCAAGTCTTTAGTAGCTCTGTACCTCAAATTTCCCTTCTGTAAAATGGAATAATACTTAAATCTCAGGTTGTTGTTTTGTTTTGTTTTAAGGAAGTTATTTGATGTGAAGTGCTTAGCAGGCTGCTTATAGCAAGTGGGGTAGACCCTCAGAAAATAGAAGCCTCCTTAGCACTTCCTTTCCGGGAGGTCCAGAACTTCAGATTATTCCTTTCACATCCTTAGCTGCACCTACTTTGTGTCCTGTAAGTCATAGTGTGCAGAATGAAGTATTTTCACGGAGTATCTCACAAAGCACGTATTCTTGTTTACACTTAATGTTTAAGGTAATGGCTATAGCCTTGAATAAGAGGTTCCTGCTGCCATATATGATATATTATCATGGAACATTTTTATTAAAGAGTGACTAACTTCTACTAAGTTCCTACTAAGTGACAGTTTCTATGTCAAGTGATGGGGAGAAAAAAGAATAAGACGTATTCTCTGTTCTAGAGGCACTTAAAATCTAGCAGGAAAAGTCATGTGAACTGAACCATCTACCCCATACAGTTCCATGAAAAGGGAATGTGTAGTCCAGAGGCATAACTAGGAAATGGATCATGAGGAAGGGAGGAGGCTTGCATAGTAAGATTTTAGTAGGAAGATAGGAGAATAAGGACACATCAGGCGAATAATCTGGAGACGGACTATGAAGAATTTATAATGCTGACATTTAGGTATTTAGTATTTTGACTGGCAGGAACATAATAAGGTTGTCTAAAGCAAGAGAGTGACAGGAGAATACTGATGGAAATAACTGACAGAGATTTAAATCCGCACTTAGCCAGCCATTCCCAATTTTCTAGTCTGTTAATATTAGTGTGAGGAATCTGCCAGATCTTTGCCTATTCATTTGTAAATGTATAGGTGTTCGTATTCATTATATATGTATTTCTATGCATGACTTGCACATGCAAACACTTATTATATAGGAGGCAGGACTTCGAAATGGTAACATAAGGAGTGCTGAAGACACTTCGCAGCAAAACAAAAATTTTATTGTTGGAAATTATAAACAAACAATCATTTAAAGTCTATGAGAAATTGTCCTAAGAGCATATAGCAAATGAAGAAACATTCACATGCACGAGCTACTAAGCTCAGTAAAGAACAGTGAGAGTCTGTAGTATTTGAATCATGACACATCCTTTCTCCCCTCAACAAACCCAGCATGATGCAAACTCCAGTTTAGACCAAAGCAGCCAAGAATACAGGGCTCACCCTCTGCCCTCCTTCTACTATAAGGCATTCAAGAAGACTGCTCCTGGACTCACAATCAGCCGTGGAGTTCAGGAATGCTATGCACATACTCTATGCTCTACCCAGTCAAGATCAATCAGAGTGGGACATGGGCAGACCTTAAAACAACCTCAAACCCACACACAGAACTATCAATGCAGGGAACAGAGCTCATTGGCACGAAGGTCCTAAATCCAACTTCTAAACAGATCCTGACTGACAAATAAGCTTCTCTAACCCAAATGTGACTCCCTAAAAGCCAGATTTAAAAACAAATTATAACCACTACTGGAGGTCTGGATGAGTAGACATGACCAATGCTTTATTTTCTAAGGCTGATTAGAGAAGTAACCACCAAGTTAACCGTTTCAGGCTGAATGGGGGCAAAAAAAAAAAAAAAAAAAAAAAGGTAAACACACTGAGGTGTGGTAGTAGCCTACAAACTACATGTATACCCAATAGTATAGGGTAGAAATTTTACTGGTTCAGGGTGTCAAGCATAATCTGTGACCAATAAAGGGCTTATGCTGATCATGGCTGACCTTTAAGTAGCCAAACCAAAAGATTAAAGCAATGAAAAAACATCTAAGCAGAGACATCAGAGGCTGTTCACCGCTGGGTGGATACACTTCACAGAATTTGTCACTAAACAAATTTAAAGTATGACCAATCAAAACAATAATCCTCCATCCTGTAGAGGATATGTATCCAGAGTCGCTAAAATACAAGTTACAGCTTTCAATAAAAAGTTAAGAGGAATGCAAATAATGTGTATAGAACTCATACAAGGGAAAGGCAATAGAAACTAATTTTGAAGGGATCCAAATCATAAACACATTCAAAGAATGAGAGGAAACTATGCTTAAAGAATTAAAATGAATAAGAACGTAGAAGTCCTCTTATATTGCAAAATCTGCAAAATAAATCTGGTAACATATAAAAAGGGTTATACATCAAGACCAAGTGGTATTTATCCCACCCATGTATGGTCTGTTTAATACCCAGAATCAATTAATAATCACACCATATCAAGTGAAGAACAAAAATTGTTTCTCAGTAAATGTAGAAAACTTATTCAACAAAAATTCAATATCCTTTCATGATTAAAAAAAAAAAAAAAACTCAAAAAACTACAAATAAAAGCCTCAGACTTTTAGAAGGTACCTGAAAAAAAAAAAAAAAACCTAGCATCAAACATAATGATAAAAGACTGAATTCTTGCTCCCAAAATCATGAAAAACTTAAGGATGTCAAGTCTGTTCTTGCCATTTCTATTTATCATTGTCCTGGCCAGGAGGAGGTGGGTGGGTAAGGGAGGCTTCTAGTCAGGGTAGTTGGGTGAGAAAAACAAATAGAAGGTGTCTAGATTGGAAAGGGAGAAATAAACTTATCTGTATTTGCAGATTACATGATTCATACACAGAAAATTCCAAGGAATGTGCGCGCACACACACACACACACACACACACACACACACAAACTAGTACTAATAAACAAGTACAGCGGAGTTGTAGTACATGAGGTCAGTATGCAAATGCCTGTATTTATCAATACTAGTAGTGAACATTCCAAAACTAAAATTAACAATTCTACTTATAATAGATCAAAAAGAACAAAATAGTTACACATTCATAAAACAAGTATAAGACTTGTACATTGAAAACCATAAACATAGGGGCACCTGGGTGGCTCAGTGGGTTAAGCCGCTGCCTTCGGCTCAGGTCATGATCTCAGAGCCTATGTCAGGCTCTCTGCTCTTCAGGGAGCCTGCTTCCCTTCCTCTCTCTCTGCCTGCCTCTCTGCCTACTTGTAATCTTTGTCAGTCACATAAATAAATAAAATCTTAAAAAAAAAAAGAAAACCATAAACATTGTTGAAAGGAATTAAAGATCTAAGTAAATTAAAAGGCTTCTCATGTTCATGTGTCAGAAGACTCAATATTTTAAGATTGCAATAGTATTCTAATTAATCTATAGATTCAACACAATCGCTATCAAAATCCTAACTGGCCTTTCTTTTGCAGATATTGGCAAGTTTATCCTAAAACTCAACTGGAATATAAAGGACAAAGAGTAGCCAAAAAATCTATTCTCAAAAAAGAAGAACAAAGTTGCAGGACTCAAATTTCCCCAATTTTAAAACTTACTACAAATCTATTATAATTAAAACAATTTGGCACTGGCATAAAGATAGACATCAAGATCAACAGCTAATTAATTTTAGACAAAAGTGCCAAGACAACTGAATGGGGAAAAATAGTTTCTTCACAAATCATGCTGGGATAACTGGGTAGCTACTTTCCAAAAAGAAAAGCTGAATCCCTACCTTACATTACATGCAAAAATTAAATTTAAATATATCATAGACTGAAATTTAATAGCTTGAAATATATAATTCTTAGAGGAAAACATACAACTATATATTTAATATTAATCTTAGGTTAACCAATGGTTTCTTAGCACACCAAAAGCACAAGTGGCAAAAAGAATATAGAGATACACCAGATTATGAGAAAATTAAAGCCATTTGTGCTGCAAAACATACCTTCAAAAAAGTGAAAAACAATCTACAGATGGAAGGAACTATTCAAAATAATGTATCTGCTAAGTGTCTTGTATCTTACAACTCAGTAATAAATACTGAAACTTAAAATCAGCCCAAGATATAAATAGACATTTCCCCGAATATAATATGCCTATGCCAACAAACACACAAAACAATGCTCAATAAAGTTAATTATTAGGGGGATGAAAATGAAAAGCATTATGAGATAACTTTTCACATAAACTAGGGTGGTTACACATAAGAATTCATAAAGAAATAAAAGACAAACAAGCATTAGAAATATGGAGAAATAACACTTAATACATTGCTAGTTGAAATGTAAAATGATATAGCCACTGTGGAAGAGTTCGACATGCCTCAAATTTTACAGATACTTTATGATCAAGCAGTTCCATTCTTAGATGTATAACCAAGAAAAATTAATCACTAGACCAGACAGAAATTATATATCAATGTTCATATCAGCTTTAGTCATATTAGCCAAAAATAAGCCATTTCTCCATGGAATTAGAATCAACTCGTATGTCCATGAATCAATGAATGGATAAATAAGTATGTATCTATAAATTTAACATTAATTATTCACAAAACCAAGGTTGAACTTATTAATTAGCCTACAACATGGATGAACACAAGTTATGCTGAATGAAAGAAGGAAAGAATCCTACAAGTAGGATTCTATTTATATGAAATGTCCAGAATAAACAAATCTGTAGAAACAGAAAGTAGATTAGTAGCTACCTTGGGCTAGTTGGGAGTGTGGTATGGGGAAGAAGATTATGGGGATGACTGCTAATGAGTATAGGATTTCTTTGAAGTAAGACAAAAATGGCCTAGAATTAGGGTGTAGTGATGGTTGCATAACTCTTTACATATATTAAAAACAGAATTTTATATTTCAGAATAGTGTATTTTATGCTATTTTAATAGCTCAATAATCTATAAGATAATTTATATAACACCAGATGTATGTTTCTAAATATTTTATGCTTTTTTACATGTCCATATTTTTATATAAATGAAATAAAGAATTATATGTAAACTATATCTATCTGCATATGACATGCTTATACATTTAAGTATATATTAATTTAATTTCTTTTCATTTTATAAATTTAACATATTCAAAGGTTATTTTCACAAAAATGACATTATGGTACAGTATGCTGTCACAAAACTTGAAAACATAATAATCATATTCTATTCTCCATACAGAACACACAATTCTATTTCATTTTCTCTTTTGCCATTGCAGTATTACATCTTACTGACTTATCATAGCTTATTGAACTGTTCCCTTACTGGTAGACATTTAATTGCTCTCCATATTTTACAAAAACAAAAACATCATAATGAACCACTTTGTTCTTACCCGTGCAAATATATCTAGTAAAAATACTCCTAGAGGTGGAATTGGCAGGTCAAAAATTATACACATATTAAAATTTGATAAGTTCTGTCCAATTTCCAAAAACACTACAGACAAATTATATTTTCAGCAATACTGGAATTGGAGTATAGTGTTTCAAAGAAAGGGATTTGAGACTGAACTGTTTGGATTCATACCCAAACACCACTATTAATAGATGGTAGATGACTCGAATCTTCTGAGTATCCTAAAGACAGCATTAAATTTAATAATATGAGATCTAACTCACTGCAATTGTTCAATTTAAGTTATATATCATTTATTTTTAAACTGATTATGATGAAGCTTCCTATTTCCCCATTTTTTACCAAGATGAGATGCCAATCTAGTTTTTTTTACTTCACTGATGAATAATAAAATAGTGTTTAGATAGTGGAGCCTGGGTGAGAATACCTAATATCCATCACTATCAAGCCTTGTAAACTCAGTTAAACTACTTTTCTGTGTAGCAAGGTCCTCTTCTTTAAAATAAGTATTCAGTGTTACGGGTTTGTTATAACAGGCATATGCCTTTTTAAATATATTTTTATTTATTTATTTATTTGACAGAGAGAGAAAGCAAGCTCTCTGTAGACAGAATGGCAGGCAGAAGGAGAAGGAGCAGACTCCCCTCTTAGTAGAGAGCCTGATGGGGGGTTCAATCCCCCGGCCCCCAGATCATGCCCTGAGCCGAAGGCAGATAGATGCTTAACTGACTGAAACACCCTGGCACTCTAACATTTAAGCATATGCTAAAATAAATGCTTAGAAAAGTACTCCAAACTCAGAACATTTAATATTATTTTATTTATTTCATTATTATTTCTCTGACCACACTTGCCACCAGAGATATTGAGGATTTTTATTGGCCAGTTTGTTTCTTCAGTGATGTGTTTATTCATAAGCAATGTCCAATATTTTCTGTGATGTTAGAACTCTTTTTATGAATATCAATATTTTGCTTGTTGTAAGTGTTGCAAATATTTTCCCCTGACAATTCACTTGTCTCATCACATTGTTTAGCTTTATTTCTTACTCTGTCCTCCACACTTGCGTGGCTTCAAACATCTGGCCTCCTAGATGTTTATATACAGATTATACAGATTTTGCACTGGGTGTTCCCTTTGTCAGGCCTGCTTTTCCCCAGATGCTCACCATTTACCTTCTTCAAGTCCTTCCTCATAAGTCACACCTCTTAGTAAGACCTATACTAATGGCTTGACTTTCAAGTCATTGAATTTGAACTTTGTTGAATTTCAACAAACTTCAACTCCTGCCACAGCCAAGCCGTATTACCCTCTCTACTCTTTTTTTCCTCCCCCCATAGCACTTGGGAGCTTCTCACAGATACTTTTTTTTCTTGTTTATTTTCCACCGGAATTTAAAATTCATGAGAGCAGGTATTTTTGTCTGTTTTGTTCCCTAGGTATTCCCAGAACCTAGAACAGAGCTTTGTATGTGTTAGAAGCCTGAAAAGATTTGTCAAATTGAATCATTTAGGATTACTTCTTCCAAATAAGTGTTCAATGATGTTATCAAAATCGAAAAGAGATAACTTTAATAAGTAAATAGATCTTTATCTATGTTGGTAAGATATGCCTACCCTTATCTTTATATTTTAGACCAATTTACCCTGTTGATTTACACTTATGTGCTTGGCTTCAACTAAAGAACTGTTTGGGCAAGGTAGAAAGTCTCAACGATTTTTACTTGAAAAATTAGTGTTCTAATAGTAATTAATTATCAAGTAGTCTATTCTTCATTCACTGATAATCAGTATGAAATTTATTATATGCTCCATCTCATTTATTCAGATTTCTGAACTTTATTCTCTTTCACTCTCAAATAAATTTATTTAACTTCATTTCACATCTAAAATTACAATAAATGTATAGATTATTTAAGGACAATTGTCCCATCTTTACTAGTTGAATCTCTTAATTTCTAGGAAAATTAATTCCTTAAATTTAGCCTGTTCACTCTTTCTAGAACTTCTTTAGTTGATATTGAGTATCCTGGATCTATATACTATATCACATCAACTTTCTCTTACAATTTATCTTTAATATTGTGAGACTTTTTTCTAATTAATTATTCACATTTATCTTCAGTTTGGTTCCGGTTAATTACATAAAACTTTTATGGATACTTAAACATTTCATATGTTTTACAAGCAGAGGAGTTCATAAGTGTACATCTAAAGAACACTATAAAATGAATACCTGTGATATTTCTATCCAGAAGAGGAAATGAGACATTTCTCCATATATTCTGAAAATGTGAAATAAATGAGCTAGGACATTCTCATGATTCTTGTTTCATATATGAACTTCCAGTCTTCCCTCTATGTCTTTAAATATAAAAAGCTTAACTTTGTAATAAGTGTTTTGATAATTATAGTATCTGAAGACTGAGAGTATTTTATTATCTCTATGTGCTCTTGTAACGGGTAATGAACTCTCAAAAATGTCTACATGCCCCTCCTGACACCTATAAATATCAGCTTACACACATGACTTTGACGACAGGAATTACACAGATAAAGTTAATTCAGGAATTTGAGATGGGGAGATTAACCCAGATTATCCCAGTGGACCCATTGCAATCACAAGGGATCCTCATAATAGAAAGTCAGGACTGTGAAAGTCAGAAGAGGAGGCTTGATGGAAGCGGAGGTCAAAGTGGTTTGAGAAAGGGGCCAGGAATTAATGAATGCAGACAGCCTCTAGTAGCTGGAAAGGCAAGCAAACAGAATCTTCATCAGAGACTTCTGAAGGAATATGACCCTGTTGACCCTTTTAAGACTCCTGATCTCCAGAACTCTAACATAATGAATGTATTTTTTTTTTTAAGTCACTAAACTTGTGGTCATTAGAAACAACAGGATAATACTACAGCTTTGTTGTTGTTGTTGTTATTTTTTACTTACGCTACTGTTTCCCTATGTGTTTGGTTGTTTCTCATTGTGTTTTCCCTAAAAATTATTTGAGACTTGGCCTACATTAAAGGTGAATTCTGCCATAGAGCGTTTGCCTCTATATGGGTACCCTTGGGGTACCACTATACCCAGTTTACTGTAAAGCATTTTCATGTTGTGAGAGTATTTTTAGACCATCAATTAAATCATCTAGCTTATATTTTCTCACCTTCTCTTTTTGATATTATATTTTTCCTCCTACATATTGTTTTATCTTCTCATATCTTTGGTTATTTGTAAGATAAAGCACCAGTTAAGTAATATCTAGACTTACGGAATTATTTCTCCAGTAGGAGTAGGGTACTCTTCATAGCTGGCCATCTTCTAAAAGGAGATGCCCAAAAACCATTAAGTGGGAAGGCTTCTGCAAGTTTGCCTGAGAAAAGAGCAGGGAGATGTCAAAGCATTCGCAGTTGTCTCTTTCTATTGTTATATTTTCTTGCTCCTACATTATGTCACTATTTTTTCCTTTTTTGTTGTTGTTGTGTTTGTTTTTGCTGTTACTGCAATGTCATTTGCTTTTTGTCTTTCCTATACTATTTAAGAAGTCCTAGGGCTTGAAGTAAGTGGTTTGGAGTTATAATCAAGCAAGTAGTAGTAGCTACGTAGTGTATAGGTTTTATAGATGCCTGAGAACTTTATATTAGCATTAAGCAAATGCCATAGAAAACCAATATTTCACTTTCTGGAAAATAATTTAAGGGTGGCATGCAATGGATTCCATATTCATATCTTTTTAAAAGCTGATGCTATCATGACTTGGAGTTTCTCCAGGTTTAAAGGCTATAAACTTTATCAAGAATCCTCGACCAAAGGCTATTACTTCCTCCCTACCATCTGTGCAGCAGCAAGATGCCACAAAGAAATCAAGCCAGGTATGGTAATTATGCTATGGATATATTGGTACCCTGAGGGACATTAGTTAGTTAGCATTATGAGATTTGATTCTTTACCATCAAAACAGGTTTATCATCCTGTAAAACAAGCACTGTTGTATTAGATATATAAAAAAGTCATTTATTAAATAACTATTGGACTTCTCTGACATAATTGATTATAATTAATAGTATATATGTACCCTACTTACTTAACTAATTTAACTCTACGTAATTAAATATCTGACGTTATATACCTGGAAACTGGAGTAGTCTGTTTAAAGTGTCTAGGTTTGATACCAAAACATAAGACTTTTCTCAAAGATACCTGCCTATCTTTTTTATTAGTCTGTCTGATATGCACCTATGTATGTGATCTGTCCCATGCTATAAATCAAGCCATCTTAATTTTTTTCTTTGTAGAGAGGAAAGGAGAGAGAGAGAGTGAGAGAGAGAGGTGGGGGGGGGGGGGTACAGAGGAAGAGGAAGAGATAAAATCAAGCAGGGTCCACATCCAGCATGAAGCCTGACATGGGGCTCAATCTCACAACCTGAGATGATGGTCTGGGCCAAAGTCAAGAATCAGACACCTAACAGATTGAGCGACCCACGTGTTCCTATGTCAAGCCATTTTAAATAAGTTGGTTAGGATATGTCAAGCCTTTTCTTATTAATTAATTCAGTTAACAGATAGTATAAGGCATTTACCTAAGTGTTCAGATACATAAGTCGACACAGATGACAAAGATCTTTAACTTTCTGGAACTCACAGTCTAACAGGTTTTTATAAGTACCTGATATATAAAGGCAATAAATGTTGTGGCAGAAAAAATACAGTGTGATACAGAAGGTTAGGAGTGATAGAGTGTTGAAATTTTAAATAGATAGGCCTTCTGAGAAAGTGTTATCTGAACTGGAACTTAAAGGAATCATGGGGTTAGCCATGTGGGTATTTGAAGGAAGAACATTCCATGTAGAGAGAACAGGCAATGCAGATGCCTTGAGAAAAAAGCATGTCAGGCATAAGTGGGGAAGTGAAGAAGCAGGATTCTTGGAGTACAAGGAGAGAATAGTAGGGATTGCGATCAGAAGAAGATGAGGGGGACAGATCATGAAGGACGTTGTGGATGACTATGTGGACATGGACTGTACCATGAATAAATATCCCTTACCAAGGGATAATGTGAATTAAATATTGACTTTAATCTGATGTGGATTTTAAGAGGATCATTCTGACTGATGAGTGGAGAAGCAACAATGATCAGCAAGGGATAAAACAAGTAGAACAGTAAGTAGGCTCCTGTAGTACCTAGGCAAGAGATGATGGCTTGGATGCGGTCCTACCAGACCCAGTGACAGAGCAACAGACCAGAATGAGATTCATTTTTTAGAAAATGAATGCTTTCAGGTTCCAGCATATTGTGATACGGAGCAGAACTTTCTGTCAAGTCAGTGGTGTGTGAAACCCCTTCTGCCTGTGTGGGTTTTATTCTGTAACATCGTTCCACTCGATAACATCAGTCTGTAACACTGACATTACTAGAGGAATAGCTGTGCCCTCAGTAGGCAGAACAATTCTGAATCTGGCATATTACATCATCAAGGATATCAATGAATTTTAATTTTAGATTATAAAATTGACCTCATAAATACAATAACCAGTCTCTTCAACTTCAGTGCTAAGGATAGATATGCAAGCTTTTAATGTACTTCTAGTTCTGAGTTTTAAAATAGAGGAGATAATATTTGCTTTGGTTTTCATAGTAGTTATGGCTAAGCACTAAAGAAGGGGAAAAGAAAAGCAGGGTTAATGATCTTCAGAAATAGTCCTATTTTCTAGACTTGACTCAAAGTAGAAATATAAAGGAGTAACAGACCATGATGACCTTAACATGGCTTAAAATTTAAAAAGCAAGAGGAGTATCGATCCTTTTTCCTTCTTTCAGAAACTAGAGTCACACAATTTATTGTTCTGCCTGTGTACTGAGCTCCATGGTCGAAAGGCAGGAAAAAAAGGGCTTCACTGAAGCAAAGCAGGTAAAGGGTGTTTATCCACAGTAAAGATTAAATTATGCCTCAGGATATTGTAAATTCATCACAAACTTTGGTGTTCATCAACCATGAATCAAATACAGACTCTATCCCTTCTTTAGCCAGGTGAGTCATTTTAGGAGAGTAAAGTCACCTCACCCTTTTTTACATTCCTGATTTTTAAAAAAGATACAAAATCAGTGACTCCCACACCAAGGTTTTTTTGAGGATTTTATAAAGAAATGCATGAAAAGCACATAGCACAGTGCCTGCCATATAGTAAGGTTTAACAAAAAAAGTTACTATTGTTATTAAATTTTGCGTAGTAAATTACCCAAAGCAGTGGGAGGAAGAATGGGACAAGGGGCAGACCTGAAAATAACCTCCAAGCCCCAATGCAGTGGGAGGAAGATTCATCAAACTGATGACATGAAATCTTGAAAGCAAAATAGGATGTCTAAATTTTCATCATTTCACATAATCGGTGAAACAGTGTGCAAAGATAATGGGATTTGCTACCTGCCTCATACCAAAACCAGGCCGGCAATATGCAGACTGATGGTCTGTGTTACTATGCAGATTTATTAATTGCAGTAGTGTTTTAAATTAAATGTACCTTTTCAATGTACCTTCCTTTGTGACAATATCCATATATTAATGAAACTTAGTAAATACTGTATGAATGAATAAATGACAGCAACAAATATTAACAGTATATATACATGAACTAGGCTCATTCTTAGTCCATAAATCCTGGGGGGGGGGGAGGAACAACTCATTAATTTTATCCAGAAAAAAAAATCTTTCATATTTGAATAATGATTGAACCTAATACAGATGATCCTGCATATCATCTAAAATTATATAAAAATCTCATGATTATGATTGTCATTTTATCTTCCTTTGCTAGCTATTATTCATTCTCATTTTGTACATCGATTGCAATAATATTACATAAAATTGGATCTCACTGTCCTCTATTCTTACTTAAAAAATAAAAAAAAGTAACTAAGACAACCCACAGTGTACATCGCCTATACTCTCTGGAACAGGAAACATAATGCTTGAAGTGGGAAACTGAACAGTTGGCATCCTGTTAGGAGGAGCTTTTTTCTAGTGACAACAATAATTTGATGAGGTTGCTATTATTTTCCACATCAACTTGTGTTTGCTAAAATGATTTTAAAAGACAATAAAGTGGAAATGTATTAACAATCTGGTTAAGTGGCCACATACTTTAATTCTCTGATGGAAACAGCAAAGCAGTAAGAAGGGCTCTTCTTTTGGTATATGCCAAAATAGACATACTCAGAAGGAAAATCTGAACAAGGCTCCTCTTAACTAATCCCTTCTCCCTACCCCTCTCTGGCCGCTCAACACTGTACCCCCCAACGTGGATGTTCCGCACTGAGTTGGACATTGTGAAGCGCCAACATGCCGCCTTTGTAATATTAGGGATATAAAAGCAGCACACAATGGTATAACAGCAACAAAACAGAAGGACAAGAATGGTATGGTAAGGTTCATGGTACCAAGGGCAGGATCTGTGTACCTCACAGAACTAACACCCCCTCAAAGTGTTAAGGAAGGCTGTATAGACAGACAGTTGTGAGATTCAGTCTGAGTTTCTAAGGATAAGAGAGATCTGGATTTGAAGAGAAAGGGGAGCTGACCTGAGGCTAAACAAACCTGTGCTTAAAACTCTCTGTTCCAGTAATTAAAAGTTGCATGGCCCTTGGAAAATTAATAACCAATAGATCCCTCTTTTTTATGTTGGAATAATAACAGAGTCCCTCATGTAAAACATTTCACTCAGAGCCATAGCAATTTCCCAGGGATGGCAGAGATTACTTTTGTTCCTTCCATCCAAACTATCATTACCACTAATGGAGGAACACAACACTGACCTCAAAAGATTGTACTGAAAGGCACTTAACACAGTAACTAGTGATAAGGAATCTGATACAAAATATCTGTGTGTGCATTTGGAGATGGAATTAAGGGCAATGTGTTTATTAAACAGTGGACAGAAAAGATTATGAGAAGAAAACATAGATGCTGAATTCAAGTCCAGGGGAAAAAAGAGTATTTAATATTGGAAGATGATGCTTAAATGTTTTAAGACAGGAGGCCTGGAGCCCTTTAACCGTAGTATTAGATTAACAATGTGTTAACCATTTGTAGCAATTGTATTACAATAATATAATGACCCCCACATGAGGTATAGACAAAGATTCTGAACATACAAGACTGCACACCAGAGTGTAATGGGGGCATTACTTCATTTGGGTTAGATTCATTTCTCTTGCATGAAAACAACCAGTGCTTTTTGTTTTTCAATTCAACATTTTGAGTGGAAATAATTTATGGTAATATAGGCAGATAGCACAGAGCATGTAAGGAATTGAAATAAATTTGAGTCTCAAATGAGGAAACATTGGAGTGTTGACAATAGCAAGATGGTTCTTTGGAAACGGAGCAGATCTCATTATTTTTCCACACTAATCAACGAGGGACTTGACTGAAAGGGGTGGTTAAGTGGCTGAAGTTTTAGTTTTGACTTCCTTTGCCTCCATGGAGACAATTACTGCCAGGGCCAATTAGTCTTCCCAAATTTATAGATAAAATTCCATTCAGTTTATAGCATAAGGTATTATTAGAGCAAGTCTCAAATACCACAAGTCTGTCAGTTCTGCAAGGGCATTAAAATAGCCCATGGCAATATTGGCTTGGGGCTTTATTTCAGCTTATTTTTTTTTTCCTTCCTGGGTATGAATTGACTTAAAATAAAAAATCTGGGAAGGACTTTTGCAAATTACATATTTTGAGATACACATTATTAATGATGTTGGAACTTTAGGTAGCTGAGCTAAAATTATATAAATATTATTTAGCTAGAAATAAATATGGACATTCAAAATCAATTTTTACTTTCATATAATCAATCTGTATTCTTCTATAAGAGATATCTTCCACACAGAAAAGTGATTTTAATGAAGTAAAATAATCAAAAATGCAATTCTAAAATTATACCAAATATATAATGTAATCTTTCTTCAACAGACTTAATTTCAAATAGAAAAACATTTTTTTTTAATTTTTTATTTTTATAAACATATATTTTTATCCCCAGGGGTACAGGTCTGTGAATCACCAGGTTTACACACTTCACAGCACTCACCAAATCACATACCCTCCCCAATGTCCATAATCCCACCCCCTTCTCCCAAACCCCCTCCCCCCGGCAACCCTCAGTTTGTTTTGTGAGATTAAGAGTCACTTATGGTTTGTCTCCCTCCCAATCCCATCTTGTTTCATTTATTCTTCTACCCACTTAAGCCTCCATGTTGCATCACCACTTCCTCATATCAGGGAGATCATATGATAGTTGTCTTTCTCTGCTTGACTTATTTCGCTAAGCATGATACGCTCTAGTTCCATCCAGCAATTGCACTATTGGGTATTTACCCTAAAGATACAAATGTAGTGATCCAAAGGGACACATACACCCGAATGTTTATAGAAAAACATTTTTGTAGCTTTCTGATTCTGACTTAAGCAGGAGGTAGTTCTAATAGGAGTAGCTAAGATTAGACACACATACCAGCGGTAATTACCATTTACCCCACCAAAGCAACTATTACTAGTTCATCATGAACCATTTAATTCTGTTGACACTGGATGTAGCCACAGAATCTGTTTCAACCTAGCACTCAAGTCAGTCCAAACAATTCATTTATTAGCAACTATTGCCATTCCCTGCCTTTGCAAAAACAATCTTTAAATCAGAGTAGAGGGGAAAAATAAAAAGTCACTATAAGAATGTTTAAGCCTCCAATTCTGAATGAAAGAACAAAACCAGGTTTGGGCATTTGGTTTTATGAAGATCACTTTCCAAATGTGTCTCAGATTAAACACATATTATTGTTCTGTGAAAAAAGAACAATGTGACCCCATAATGTTTTATGATATTCATTACCAACAACTCAGTGTATACCTCAACAGTCTCTGAAAAAAAATGAACAATATGCCCAATTGCTGTTTCTGTGACAAATAAGTACAATACCTAAAACTGCTGCATGTTTTTTGGGGGAAAAAAGTCTGAAATAACTCTGTATGTCTAAGCAAATATTTCTGGATGGATGTTCTTCCTGCATCCCTTACAGCATCGTGTAAGCACTGAGATCCAGACCAAAAGAGATTTCAGAGGGAGCCACCTATACTCAGGAACAATTAACAACCATTATCTCTTGCATAAACTGATTTTTTTAAAGATTTTTTTTTTCAGAGCAGTTTTATGTTCACAGCAAAACCAAGAGAAAGGTACAGCTATTTCCCTACATCCTTTGTCCCTATAGATGCACAGCTTCCCCATTAACAACATTCACCTTTGGGGTTGCACATTTTGTTACAATTGATGAACCTACATGGATACATTATCATTATCATCCCAAGTTCATAGTTTACATTAGAGTTCTCTATTGGTGTTATACATTTTATGGGTTTGGACAAATGTATGATGTCACATATTACCATAACAGTACCATACAGAGTATTTTCACTGCCCTATATATATTCATTTAGTAGGAGGCTATAGAAGATGAGTATTACAATGGATGAAGAAAGACAGACAACAATTTTTTTTCTGCCAAGAAATTCTTCCCTACTCCTGAAAAATACCATAAAGATGTAATTGACTCAATGAAGATGGTGGTGATGAGATATCTAGGGAAACAGATTCTCTATGGCCTTGTTCTACTATCACATGCAATAGGAGAATCCCTTTATATTGTAAAAGAAATAAAAATGACAAGAGCATGACAGAACAAAAGGGTCAAACTTAGGAAATGAGACTTGATTGCAAAAAAAAAAAGTTCTATTCATTTAATGGTATACTTTTTAACAATTACAAAGAATGGACTGCTGATATATATTGGGGTAAGTGTTCTGTAGATGCCCATTCACTCAAGATTTTTAAATGATCTGATCTCCAATGGAACAGAATAGGGAGCCTAGAAATAGACCCTTAATTCTATGGTCACCTAATCTTCGACAAAGCCGGCAAGAATGTCCAATGGAAAAAAGACAGTCTCTTCAACAAATGGTGTTAGGAAAATTGGACAGCCACATGCATAAGAATGAAACTGGACCACTTCCTTATACCACACACAAAAAACAGACTAAAAATGGATGAAAGAGCTCAATGGGAGACAGGAATCCATCAAAGTCCTTAAGGAGAACACTGGCAGCAAAACCAAAAAACAACTGACAGAATGGGAGAAGATATTCACAAATGACAGATCAGATAAAGGGCTAGTATCCAAAATCTATAAAGAACTTATCAAACTCAACACCCAAAGAACAAATAACCAAATCAAGAAATGGGCAGAGGACATGAACAGACATTTCTGCAAAGAAGACTTCCAGATGGCCCACACACACATGAAAAAATGCTCAATATCACTCGGCATCAGGGAAGTACAAATCAAAACCCCAATGAGATACCACCTCACACCAATCAGAATGACTAAAATTAACAAGTCAGGAAATGACAGATGCGGGCAAGGATGCAGAGAAAGGGAAACCCTCCTACACTGTTGGTGGGAATGCAAGCTGATGCAGTCACTCTGGAAAACAGCATGGAGGTTCCTCAGAAAGTTCAAAATAGAGCTACCCTACAACTGAGCAATCGCACTACTGGGTATTTACCCTAAAGATACAAATGTAGTGATCCGAAGGAGCACATGCACCAGAATGTTTATAGCAGCAATGTCCACAATAGCCAAACTATGGAAAGAACCTAGATGTCCATCAACAGATGAATGGATAAAGAAGAAGTGATATATATATATATATATATATATAT
>NC_081568.1:52157285-52158831 GCF_022355385.1 Mustela nigripes
TATATATATATATATATATATATATATATATATATATATATATATATATATATAATGGAGTATTATGCAGCCATCAAAAGAAATGAAATCTTGCCATTTGCAATAATGTGGATGGAACTAGAAGATATGCTAACCAAAATAAGTCAATCAGAGAGAGAGAATTATCTTATGATCTCTCTGATATGAGGAATTTGAGAGGCAGGGTGGGGTATTGTGGGGGGTAGGGAAGGAAAAATGAAACAAGATGGGATCAAGAGGGAGAAAATTCATAAGAGACTCAATCCCATGGGACAAACTGAGGATTGCTAGGGGGTGGGAGGGGTAGGAATAGGGTGGCTGGGTTATGGACATTGGGAGGGTATGTGCAATAGTGAGTGGTGTGAAATGTATAAGCCTGATAATTCACAGACCTGTACCCCTGGGACAAATAATACATTATATATTGATTAAATAAATAATCAGATCTTTCATATCTATTTTTTTTAAAAGCTTTTATTTATTTATTTGACAGCGACAGTAAGAGAGTAACACAAGCAGGGGGAGACGGAGAAGCAGGCTTCCCGCTAAACAGGGAGCCTGACATGAGGCTCCATACCAGGACCCTGGGATTATGACCTGAGCCAAAGGCAGATGCTTAACGACTGAGCCACCCAGGTGCTGCATTCTGTATCTTTACTTTTATTTGCTTGACCTTTCAGTACCTGAGAGTGATGTAGTGGACTGGCCCATCACAATTCTCAATTTTTCAACTCTTCTTGTAGTTTTATTAACTATTTCTTTGTGTTTTTGAAGATATCTTATCAGCCCCAAACAAAATATAAGTGTTATATTTTTCTCAGGAATTATACTTTTATCACATTATGATTCAAGTGACACTTTTCCCCCCAGGTAAATGTTCTTCTTTTTGATATTAATATAGCTATTCAAACATTATTTTATCTTTTCCCTGTGATGTTTCTTCTCCAGCCTTTTACATTCAATATCTGGTCCTTGTGTTTTAGATGAATCTTTTGTAAGTAACACAGAATTTCATTTATTTTTTATTTTTTTAAATTTATTTTCAGCATAACAGTATTCATTATTTTTGCACTACACCAGTGCTCCATGCAATCCGTGCCCTCTATAACACCCACCACCTGGTACCCTGACCTCCCACCCCCCGCCCCTTCAAAACCCCCAGACCATTTTTCAGAGTCCAGAGTGAAATGTATAAGCCTGATACCTTCCAATTTCCAATTTCAATTTCCCCCTTCCAATTTCCCCCATCTCCCCTCTCCTCACCATCTCCCCATGACCTCCATGCTATCTGCTATGCTCCACAAATAAGTGAAACCATATGATAATTGACTTTCTCTACTTGACTTATTTCACTCAGCATAATCTCTTCCAGTCCCGTCCATGTTGCTACAAAAGTTGGGTATTCGTCCTTTCTGATGGAGGCTTAATACTCCATAGTGTATATGGACCACATCTTCCTTATCCATTTGTCCATTGAAGGGCATCTTGCTTCTTTCCACAGTTTGGCAACTGTGGCCATTGCTGCTAT
>NC_081568.1:52159231-52160836 GCF_022355385.1 Mustela nigripes
CCATCTTTTTGTGTCTTCTTCAATTT
Source organism: Mustela nigripes (assembly GCF_022355385.1). Classification (NCBI taxonomy): domain Eukaryota; kingdom Metazoa; phylum Chordata; class Mammalia; order Carnivora; family Mustelidae; genus Mustela; species Mustela nigripes. The sequence goes on from NC_081568.1 coordinate 52,159,258, forward strand.
CTTTCATGAGTGTTCTGTAGTTCCTTGAGTACAGATCCTTTACCTCTTTGGTTAGGTTTATTCCCAGGTATCTTATGGTTCTTGGTGCTATAGTAAATGGAATCGATTCTCTAACTTCCCTTTCTGTATTTTCATTATTAGTGTATAAGAAAGCCACTGATTTCTGTACATTGACTTTGTATCCTGCCACGTTGCTAACTTGTTGTATGAGTTCTAGTAGTTTGGGGTGGAGTCTTTTGGGTTTTCCGTATAAAGAATCATGTCATCTGCAAAAAGAGAGAATTGACTTCATCATTATCAATTTGGGTACCTTTTATTTCTCTTTGTTGTCTCATTGCTGTTGCTAGGACTTCTAATATTATGTTGAACAAGAGTGGTGAGAGTGGCATCCTTGTCATGTTCCTGATCTCAACAGGAAGGCTGCAAGCTTTTTCACATTGAGGATGATATTTGCTGTGGGTCTTTCATAGATAGATTTGATGAAGTTCAGGAGTGTTCCCTCTATCCCTATACTTTGAAGCGTTTTCATCAGGAACGGATGCTGGATTTTGTCAAATGCTTTTTCTGCATCAATTGAGAGGACCATGTGGCTCTTCTCTCTTCTCTTATTAATTTGTTCTATCACATTGATTGATTTGCGAATGTTGAACCATCCTTGTAACCCAGGGATGAATCCCACCTGGTCATGGCGGATAATCTTTTTAATGTGCTGTTGGATCATGTTTGCTAGGATCTTGAGAATCTTAGCATCCATATTCATCAGTGATATTGGTCTGAAATTCTCCTTTTTGGTAGGGTCTTTGCCTGGTTTGGGGATCAGGGTAATGCTGGCTTCATAGAAAGAGTCTGGAAGTTTTCCTTCTGCTTCAATTTTTTGAAACAGCTTCAGGAGAATAGGTGTTATTTCTTCTTTGAAAGTTTGGTAGAATTCCCCAGGGAATCCATCAGGTCCTGGGCTCTTGTTTTTTGGGAGGTTTTTGATCACTGCTTCAATCTCGTTACTAGATATTGGTCTATTCAGGTTGTCAATTTCTTCCCCGTTCAATTTTGGGAGTTTATAGTTTTCCAGGAATGCATTCATTTCATCTAGGTTGCTTAGCTTATTGGTATATAACTGTTGATAATAACTTCTGATGATTGTTTCTACTTTTTTGGTGTTCATTGTGATCTCTCCCTTTTCATTCATAATTTTATGAATTTGAGCTTAATCTCTTTTCTTTTGGATTAGTGAGGCCAATGGTTTATCAATCTCATTGATTCTTTCAAAAAACCAGCTTCTAGTTTCATTGATACATTCTACTGTATCTCTGGTTTCTACCTCAGTGATCTCAGCTCTATTCTTGATTATTTCCCTTCTTATGTGTGGAGTTGGTTTGATTTGTTGTTGATTCTCCAGTTCTTTAAGGTGTAGAGACAGCTGATGTATTCTGGATTTTTCAAATTTTTTGAGGGATGCTTGGATTACTATGTATTTCCCCCTTAGGACCGCCTTTGCTGTATCCCATAGGTTTTGGACCGAAGTGTCTTCATTCTCATTGGTTTCCATGAATTGTTTCAGTTCTTCTTTGATCTCCTGGTG